>NW_027282901.1:0-18643 GCF_046629955.1 Centroberyx affinis | reverse complement strand
TGCACTGTAACTGTAAATTAAACTATTAGACAGTGGGCTCTTATTTGGAGTGTGTGTGTGTGTGTGTGTGTGTGTGGGGTCCATCTTAACAAGTCATTTAGTCTCATATTCAGCCTTCAAATTTTATTTTTGTCAACTCCAGTGGCAGATTTTTGATCACTTTCTTTTAAAGAAAATTACAATTTTAGGACTCGATAATAGACTAAATCAGTGGTTCACAACTTGGGGTCCGGGGGCCACCAGTGGTCCTTGAGGGGGTTCCAGGGGGTCCCCAGCAAACTGATGAATTGTTAAACTTCACCATTATTTCATTTACAAGAAGTTAACACAATTAGAGAATGTAGAAGAATAATTGATCATAGTTTAACTGTTATCTCTCTCTGTGACTATCTACAATGCAGATAGTCATACATTTCTGGACAAAATCATATCAAACGATAATAATATTCTCAGATTTGGGTCCGAGAGACAAAATCTCATCAAATGGGGGTCCGTGGCCCTAATGTGGACTAAATTAGGGGTCCTTGATATGAAAAACGTTGAGAATCACTGGACTAAATGACTTGTTGAGATGGAGATTTTTTGCAGTGTAATAATAAAAAATCCTCCATCTGCTCAGCAGCATTCGCCCTCTTTCCATCTCAATCAGGAGCAGAGGCCAAACGTCAAAACGAAACCCGCTCAGCACTAACAACTCCGACGAGACGCGGTTTAACTTCCCCTCTGCCGCCTCCTGCTCTCCCCGCACGCCGCGCCGCGCCGCGAAGCCCGGGACCGTTTGTCGTAGCCGCGGGGCGTCGGGCATAGGAGGGGGGGGCGGGGAGGGGGGGCCGGGGACGAAGACCTGCCTGTCAACGTGCCCTCCTCGATTTATTACCCACGATCCTCCTGACCCTGACGACACCAGCCTGGGGGGGAAGTGGCATGGAGAAGCGAGGCCCCCGCATCCTGTCGAAATGAGATGCTAATTAATTACCATTGGCATCTTTAGCGATGCGTGTCAGCTCCGATTTGGGATATCAGTCTGTTATGAGATCAAACTGAGGCTCTGGGTCCCGCAGCCTGGGGTCACGGCGCACTGGCTGCGGTCCTCAGCTTCTTTATGCGGCAGTAAGGAAGAGTTTGGCCGTCCCATGGCACACAATGACCAAAATATATCAGCTGGGAGTTGATCAATACCAGTGACTGCTGAGATTTCCAGAGGTGGAAGAAATACTGAGATCTTTTACTTAAGTAAAAGCAGCAATACAACAATGTAAAGATACTCCATTACAAGTAAAAGTCCTGCATTCAAAGTATTGGCAGCAAAATGTACTTAGAGTATCAAAGTAAACATACTCATTATGCAAACTGTCCCCATTTAGAGAGTTATATTTTTCATAAATTATTGGAATATTAATACTGATTTATTGACATACATGTACATGTAAGCAGCATTTTAAAGTTAACAATTTAGCTTTACTTTTGGGTAGTCTAATCTATAATAATGCTATTTTATAGTTATTTTATAAAGATGATTAAATGTTTGAAATATAAAACATTGATCTGAAAAGTAATTAGTAACTATAGCTGTGAAATAAATGTAATGGAGTAAAAAGTACAATATTTCCCTCTGAAATGTAGTGGAGTATAAGTACAAAGTAGCATAAAATTGAAATACTCAAGTAAAGTACAAGTACCTCAAAATTGTACTTAAGTACAGTACTTGAGTAAATGTACTTAGTTACTTTCCACCACTGGAGATTTCTGCCTTTCAAAACTCACTTTCCACTCTGTACTCTGTTTTAGTTTTATTCATATTTCATTTTGGAAAAGCATGTTGAGCCACAACCTGAAACTCATCACTCAATACTTCCAAAAAACAAATGATCTGCCAAGGTATATGTCCTGTTACAGTGAGAGGTGGAAAGTAACTAAGTACATTTACTCGAATACTGTACTTAAGTACAATTTTGAGGTTCTTGTACTTTACTTGAATATTACCATTTTATGTTACTTTCTACTCCACTACATTTCAGAGGGAAATATTGTACTTTTTACTCCACTACATTTATTTGATAACTTAAGTTACTAGTTACTTTGCAGATTCAGGTTATTAATACAAAATATAATCAACTAATAAATTGTGATGTATTATTATAGATTACTGTAAGCTACCCAGCAGTATATAAAGTAGTGGAAATCAGCCCCACCTTTTCCAGCTGCAACATTAAAGTGATGCTTACACATTAATGCATCAATAATTATAATTCAATAATATAATATATACTGTATTATTCTGAAATGGGCCATTCTGCATAATGAGTACTTTTACTTTTGTTGCTTTAAGTACATTTTGATGCTAATACTTTTGTACTTTTACTTAAGTAACATTTTGAATGCAGGAATTTTACTTGTAACAGAGTATCTTTATACTGTGGTATTTCTACTTTTACTTAAGTAAAAGATCTGAGTACTTCTTCCACCACTGGTTGCAGTATTATTCTGATTTGTATTGTGTGTTTTTTGTGTGCATCTTGTCTTCTTTTTAAAAACAAATCGCAAAATACAAATGATGCTGATCCCAAAAAGACTGCGCAACTATAAAAGTGATTTCATCAAGAGTCACAACATGCTAACTGGCTAACCAAGGCTAACGGTTATTTCTTTACTGTTAGCATGTTGTGACCCTGGATCACAGTCACCAGCGCAGTCGTCTGACAACAGAAACAGAAAGATCTGTCAGTGGCAACACCTGTATTGTGTTAAACATTATGTTGAAACAGAAAATAGGTTATCACAGAGAGTTATGGGCAACAGAAAGTTGGCTTTTTAACATTGCTGGAAATCTCAGACTGAATAATGGAGAGGGAACCAGATGGACGTTCAGTCTGAAGACATTCAGGCTCCATCTCACTCTAAAAAACAGGTTTATTCCAAAGTGAGATCTCTACTGGGCAGAGATTAGTGCCAGCAGAAACTGAATTTGAATCGCATGAATTTGAATTTTTGATGCTTGAATTGAACCCAAAACAAATTGAAAGCGAATTGCAGGATTTTAAACGGTTTGAATTTGAATTTGATCATTGTTGCTTTCAGCTTCTCTTTCAGTCTAGTTCAGTGGTTCTCAACGTGGGGTCTGGGGACCACCAGGGGTCCTTGAGGTGGTTCCAGGGGGTCCCCAGCAAACTGATGAATTGTTTAACTTCAGCATTATTTCATTTATAAGAAGTTAACACAAGAGAATGTAGAAGAATGACTGTTCTGATCATAGTTTCTCTGTTATCTCTCTACCTACAATACAGACAGTCATGGAATTCTGGACAAAATCAAATCTGACAATAAAAATATTCTCAGTTTTGGGTCCGAGAGACAAAATCTCATCAAATGGGGGTCTGTGGCTCTAATGTGGACTAAATTTGGGGTCCTTGATATGAAAAAGGTTGAGAATCACTGGTCTAGTTAAGAGTTAGGAATTCAACCCTCAAAACGCTTTCAAATTCAGTTCATACAATTCAGTTTCTTTCTTAATATCATGTAGAAAGTAATGCCATTGCACTGGGAAAACAGAAGTGGAAACGTTATATAAACAAATGAATCTCTCTCAGGAAGGGATTTCTGTAATGGCTGCCGCTGTGTAAAGCACTAATGCAGGATAGAAGGATAAAGGAGGACTGGTGTAACACACTCACACACACACACACACATAAAAAGAAGAGGCTGAACAGGTTGCTGGCAGCAACCTGAGCAGCTCAGGCTGCAGGCTGCACTTCATCACCGGGCTAACAGCAACAGCAACAGTCATTAGCCAGAGATAATAAGCACAAGGTCAGGAGATTTCAGAATTATCTCCCCTTCTCCCCACTGTTCTGTCAGCCGCCTATGAAGTTGTGTTGGAGAGCGGTTTCACGTTAATCAGCGGTTTAATTGCCACTTGCCTTGGAGTGTGTGGGGAATAAGGCCAATTTCCCCGAGTCTCTCCTTCAGCAGGATCCAGGCGGGTCGAGGAGAGCCAGGCCCTTCAATATGGATCGCCGTCTCACACACACACACACACACACACACACACACGCACGCACACACAGCTACTGCTAACTGTTGTATTTGTTAAGTGTGTATGAATATCATTATTAATCTATTTCATGTAAAGCACTTTGAGTTCAATTGTATGAATGGTGATATATAAATAAACGTATTATTATTACTATTGATACTAGCAGTAGCAGGAGTAGTAGCAGTAGTATTAGTAGCAGTAGGAGAGTGGTAGCAGTAGTAGTAGTAGTAGTAGCAGTAGCAGTAGTAGCAATACTAGTAGCAGTAGTAGTAGCAGTAGTAATAGTAGTAGAAATAATAGTAGTAGTAATAGTAGTAGCAGTAGTAGTAGCAGAAATAGTAGTAGTAGTAGTAGTAGTAGCAGCAGCAGTAGTAGAAATAGTAGTAGTAGTAGCAGTAGTAGGCTAGTAGTAGAAATAGTAGTAGTAGTAGCAGCAGTAGCAGTAGAAATAGTAGTAGTGGTAGTAGTAGAAGTAGCACAGTAGTAGTAGTAGCATTAGTACTAGTAGTAGTAGTAGTAGTAGAAATAGTAGTATTAGCAGTAGTAGTAGTAGTAGCAGTAGTATTAGAAATAGTAGAAATAGTAGTAGTAGTAGTAGAAATAGTAGTAGTAGCAGCAGTAGTAGTAGAAATAGTAGTAGTAGTAGCAGTAGTAGGCTAGTAGTAGAAATAGTAGTAGTAGTAGCAGCAGTAGCAGTAGAAATAGTAGTAGCGGTAGTAGTAGAAGTAGCACAGTAGTAGTAGTAGCATTAGTACTAGTAGTAGTAGTAGTAGTAGAAATAGTAGTATTAGCAGTAGTAGTAGTAGCAGTAGTATTAGAAATAGCAGTAGAAATAGTAGTAGTAGTAGCACTAGTAGAAATAGTAGTAGTAGCAGTAGTTGTTGTAGTAGTAGTAGCAGCAGGCTAGTAGTAGACATTGTAGTAGTAGTAGTAGTAGTAATAGTAGCAGTAGCATTAGTACTAGAAGTAGTGGTAGTAGTAGTAGAAATAGTAGTATTAGCAGTAGTAGCAGTAGCAGTAGTATTAGAAATAGCAGCAGAAATAGTAGTAGTAGCAGTAATTGTAGTAGTAGCACAAGCAGCAGTGTGTCTCTATCTGTTGTGTACCTGCTGTACATTATGCTACACATATACAGTATATATATATATATATGGTATGAGTCCATTCCACATCCTCATTCCTATTTATCTGAATTAAATAATGTTTATGTGTGTTGTCAGCTGCTGCATCCTGCAGAACAGTCCTGCTGCTTCAGTATCTTGTACTAATATTATTGCACTATCCAGCAGTGTGAGCTGTGCATCCCTTTAATAACTGCATGTCAATGTGATTAATGGACATTGCTTAATAAATTTCCTGTAATTAAGTGTCCACCTGCAGCTCGCCTGGAATCAATTACCTTTTTGTTTGTGTAATTTCCTCGAGGTATTTAGTTATGTGGTTCCATTATGGAGTTGTAAGATAATATCTGCTTATTCTACTAATTCCTGTGTTACCTTATGTGGGCAGCAGACAAAGGCCTGCAGCAAGCTGCAGTGCTGGGCGGATGGAGAACTCATGCAGGCACAGTGTATAGCCTTAGTAATTGATTAATTGACAATAATAATACATTTTATTTGTATAGCACTTTTCATGATACTCAAAAACACTTTACTTTGTGCACATTTGTATATGTATATAAATCTGTGTATTTACATGCTCTTCATTTTTAACTCTCTCTTTCTTGTTTGTAAAGCACTTTGAAATGCCCCGGGATGAACTGTGCTATATAAATACAATTTGACTTGACTTTATTTAAACCAAAGAAGTGACAGTATTTGCACTACTTAAACATGAAATTGCAAAATAAGAGAATAAAGAAACTGTAAATAAGAACAGATAAGGAGATACAATGAATTACTAATGAATTATGACCAAAAGGTTGCCAGTTTGAAACTCAAGATCAGTTGCAAAAAATTTGCCTGCCTTAACTGGCACGGATGTGCCGTTGAGCAAGGTGCTTAAACCTCCAACTGCTTATTTCTTACTGTATGTATGCCAAGCAGAGTGTCATCCTTAGATAAATAAGTTTTAAAGGTGCACTATGCAGCATTTTAACGTTAATGAATCATTACCACATTCATTTTAAGACATTAGTATAATTACCGTAAACAAACCAGACCATCAGTGGTTGTCAGCCTCTATCAGCCTTTACTCTGCATCCTCCATTGTTTCTCCTTCACCTGGTGGATCTGGAGGGAAATCTGCTGGATCGCTTTACGGCACAAAACAGGAAGAGGTTCTGTTCTTCCAGAGCAAACGGAGCTAAAGCTGAAAGAGTTTCTGGCAGCAGATGGTGGAAGGAGGGAAAGGAAGATGGAGAAATCACTTCCAACATGTTGATCCTCTTCAGGGAGGAGGGGGGAGGGGGGGGGCAGGAAGCGACAGGGCTGATGGGAAATGTAGTCTTAATGTGGAGAAACACTAGAACTAACAACACTGCTGGAGTGAGATAGAGGAGAACAATCAGCTCCAACATGGACTCATTTGTTTACAGTCATTAGACCAAGTTATTACAATTAATTTGACAATGATATACTGATTTTTTACCAAAATCACAACTAGATTCGCTATTATGACAACACAATATAAATCTCTGAGTCTTTATACATTCATAAATCCACTGGCTTTCTCCCTGAAACAGAAATTCCATGCAACGCAACTGTTCGGCTGCTTAAAACAGTCGTGCGGCCCTGAAATCAGATGACTCATTAGTGCAACAAGGGTGACCTTTTCATCAGGGCGGTGACATGTGAGGAAGGTCAGGCTGGTTAAATGGCACACGCCCCTAAGTGACTGTCAATCAAACCGCTGTCACCGTGTCGCCTCGCTGTCATCGTGCCGCAAATATTATGCAAGGATGCTCCGGTAAATGAAGCTTCCACGGCTGCGTGCGTCGCCGCTCCACTGGCTTCCAGATCCGCTGGAAAGTTACTCCGAATGTGGGAATTTTTTTAATGGAGGAGGTTTGTCGCCTCTCTAGTGTCGGGGGAGTAAAGTAATCCGTTACTGTAATCCCATTACTTTGTCCTGTATCGGAGTAAAGTAAGGCTTTATAGTTGCGTTTCGTTCTTCGGCCTCTTTAGGCAACGCAAAGCTGTCCAGTGATTTTCTCTTGTCTCCAGATCTATCGTCTTATTTCATGATATTTTTAGTCAAATTCTCTCACTGCACTGGCAGATAATCTTCTGGTTTCAGTAAATTTCACTTGATTCATGCCAATATGACTTCTTCTTTCAAGAAATCATCATAAAACAATGAAGAAAATCTTGGAAACAAGAAACTTTCTCCCAGACAATTTCACTTTTACCAAGAAAATGTCCTGGAACAAGTTATATTTTCCTGGAAAAAAACGTCACATTTGTTGAAACCGGTGAAATTATCTGCCAGTGTGAGATGATTGTACTGAAAAAAAATCCTAAAATAAGCTTGATAAGTCTCTTGAAGACAAGAGAAAATAACTTGCTTCACATAAAACACAAAAAATACATCATTTGTCAGGTAAAATGACATTATTAACTCCTAAAATGACATTCAAAAGAAAGAAAGAAAGATAAAATAGGTAAGTATAATAATAAAACATATAAATAAAAGAAATAAATGAATAATAATACAGATGATTTAGCAAAAGACCACAGAGAAAAGGAATGTTTTGAGCCTTCTCTGTCTCTCTACTGGTGTAATATGTATGAAAGATCCCCCTCGTCTCATGCTGCCTTCAAGTCATGTGGGAAATATCAGAATTACAGCAGAATTACAATTGCTGCAGGCTCTGTCTATTAAAAACCTCAAAAGAAAGACTTTGACAAAGACAATATGTCAAAACAAGACAGTGTTTAACAGTAAAGAGAGCTGCTTTAAGAGACATAATGTTGCTTTTTGGGAGTTTTTGTCTTTACTGAGTGACAATCTTCATGTAATTGAGATTTTTGACAAGTAGCTCCATCCCAAAATAAACATTTTGTTGTGCTGGAACAATACTAGAAAGACAGATTTAGTGTCTGTCATTATTTAGATTCTTCTGCCGGTCATGTGGGTTCAGGTCGACAATATTTATTGATTAGAGTAACTAATGACGTTTCTCAGGGAGGAATCGGTGAAGTAATTCATTCAATTTATTACTTTTTCCCCTTGTTTCCCATGAATTTCCACCCAGCAAACTGCTTTGTTTTTTTTCCAATCCACCTGTTAAGAGGCGAAACAATTCAGACGCTCAATTTTCTGCCACTTTTTGAGGTGTCTTTGGTGGCTTTGGCTCATCAAACGTCAGCGAAGGTGTGAGATTAGAAATTGTGTGTGTGTGTGTGTGTGTGTGTGTGTCCCCCCCCCCCCCCTCTTTCCTCCAACAGCTTAGCGTCGGCGGCTTCATGCCCCGACAAGAAGAGAGAGCGCCGGCACTCGAGGCGAGTCTGTGGGGGAAATCAGTTTAGAAATTACTGTTGGTGGAATAAGTGTGGCACACATGAATGAGAAATAGATGTCAGTGTGCGGCAGCCAATCACTTGAGGAGGGCTCTCGAGGAACACAAGTGAGAAGTGGGCAAATAATTGGACTCCCCATGTCCTGTTAAAATATGTGTACGGGTAAAAAAGAGCCGGGGAAGGTGTGCTTTACCCCGCACAGCGCCGCAGAGCCCGTAAATAAGAGAGTGGAGGCACTCGAGGCTTTCATCGCCGCTTTACCGCAGGAGAAAATAAGGACTGACACCTTCAGGCGACCAGACATCATGTGTCTATGATCTATAATCTATAATCCATAATCTGTACCTGCATCAACAGGTCTGTAGACTTGGTAAATTAACTGATTCTGATTCAGAGAGAAGTCCGAAGATTCAGCAGAGGAAAGAGAAACCTAGACTATAAGGAGGCAAATAGAATGTAAAGGAGGTAATAAAAGAGTAGAAACAATAAGAATAGAAACAATAAAAGCAATAAACTACAATATAAACTAGTGCTGCAACGATTAGCTGATTAACCGATTAGTAGATTGACAGATTTTGATATTCGATTAATCGTTTGAGTCATTTATAAAGTAAAAATACCAAATATTTTGTGGTTACAGCTTCACAAACACTAAGATTTGCTGCTTTTCTCTGTTTCATATCATTATAAAATTAATACTTTGTTTTTTTTTTGCTGCTGCTCAGACTAAAGAAGAAATTTGGAGATTCACTTTGGACTCTGGGAACTTGAGATGGGCATTTGGCATTATTATCGATATTTTATAGACTAAGTGATTGATCGATAATGAAAATAATCAGATTTGCAGCCCGAATATTAACAATTGTAGGGTTTTGTAAGTGTGTGCTTCACTGACAATTTCAACACTTACTGAGCGGGAAAATGTGCAGAAATATGTAGGAATATGTCCAGAAGAATAATTTGTAGATATATAAGTATATGTAAATAAACATATTTCCCAGTTTTCCTGCATTCAACATATTCTGTCATTTCCTCAGCCGGTGTGTTTTCCTGCAGGTCAGAGTGAAGCTGAGGAAAGAAAAGCAGACGGCCGTAAACTGTGTTTTAATTGGTTCAAATACGAGCGGCAGCCAGGAATAGACTCCGTCAGCGTTACGTAACTCTAACACAGTTTGTTCTGGGTCAGCGGGCCGCGGCTGCAGCCTAAGAAATGTGACGATTCCTGTTGAACACGGTGTGAAAGACACGTATCGCCAGGCGGAGCTGGAGCGGGACGCCGGCAGCCGGGAGAGAGAGAGAGAGGTACGGTTTGATTTAGGCTTCGGCCGATAACAACACCCAGACCTCTGTGTCACAGCTGCTGACAGGTGACGGTCTGTGATAATCAATAACTTTAAATCTGACAGGTTTAAAGTCTGAGAAATTTTAAAAAAAAAAATGAAAAGAAAAGAATTTAGTGTTTCCCCTCAAAATTTTCATCTTGGTATTTATACTGTCAAGTGACACTAAAACTCTCCATTAAAACCCAGAATGAAACTCTTTTATGGGTCAGAACCTCCTTATCGATAGTATCAATTGTTATCATCCTCATCAATAAGTTTAAATTTGACAATTTTAAAGTCTGAGAAATTCACAAAAATACAATAATTTAGCGTTTGTACTGTCATGTGACACTCAAACTCTCCAGAAAGAAACTCTTTTAGGGGGTCAGAACCTCCTTATCGATATTATTGATATTATCAATCGTCTTCCTTATCAATCCTTGTCAATAACTTTAAATGTGATCATTTTAAAGTCGGACAAATTAAAAAAAATACAAGAATTTAGCGTTTCCCCTCAAAATTTTCATCTTGGTATTTATACTGTCAAGTGACACTAAAACTCTCCATTAAAACCCAGAATGAAACTCTTTTATGGGTCAGAACCTCCTTATCGATAGTATCAATCGTTATCATCCTCATCAATCCTTGTCAATAACTTTAAATTTGACAATTATAAAGTCGGACAAATTAAAAAAAATACAATAATTTAGCGTTTCCCTCAAAATCTTTATCTTGGCATGGTGCAAAGGGCTTTTATTCTGTCAAGTGACACTACAACTCAATTCAATTGTTAATAACTTTAAATTTGACAAGTTTAAAGTCTGATAAATAAAAAATAAAAAAAGTAGAGAGTGGCAGAGTGGAAACAGCATTTATACTGTCAAACGACACTAAAACTCTCCATTAAAATCCAGAATGAAACTCTTTTAGAAACTCCTTAAAATAACATTTCAAAAAACAAAAACTTCATGTCAGGTTTTCCAGTCTTGGATAGTCTTTTATAGGCTCTAATTCTTATGTTTGTTTATTGATTTATTTGTGTGGTAGGCTTAAAGCCTCACTGTTGACGCCTAGACATTGACCTTTGACCTGTTTTCTGATTGGTCGATGTTAAGTTCACTGAGGCTGCCGTTTTGACTGAGCGGTCTTTTCCTTTAATAAACAGTAAAGAAGATCCATCAGCTAATAGAACAGAAAGTATTGGACTTTTTGCGCTATATATATCCAACAATTCAAACTGAAAGATGGAAGATGAAATGATTCCTTTCTTAACGATGGATAGCAATTCTATCATTCTGCCGGAAATCTACGAGAAGAAGAAGGAGAAGAAGAAGAAGAAGAAGAAGAAGAAGAAGGTGGTCACTCTCAGTCTCCGTTCACTTCATTCCGTCTGTTTTGACGGACAGAAAGTTGAAACCAGCTGAACTTTTCCTGGATGGTCGTCAGCGTCCGTTCAGCCAATCAGAGGCGTTCCTACGTTTGTTTTGGACAAACTAGACACAGGTCCGACCAGAACAAAGAAAAAAACAGAGAAAGTGGTGGAACGTTGGGATGACTGGAGGTTTTCCAGCTCAGTTGAACACCGTAGAGTCTGTTTCTTCTTCTTGTTTCTATCAAGCAGCTCCGTTATGAGTCTGCCTCGCCGCCATGTTGACTCAAAATAAACCAACAGACACAAATCTATCATCAATAATTCTGTGTTTTCTGAGGGATCAGTGTGGCCAGCACCAAAGAAGAAGAGGAAAAAGCAGCCATTTTGGAAAGGTATTTAAGATCTGTGTCACCCTGATTAACGCTTTCCAAATGTACAGCTGAATTTCTTCTTCTTCTGCAGGTTTTACTGTGGAGCTGAATGAACGTGATGCAGAAAAACAACATGCACACTCACCGAAAATCCTCGTCTGAATAAATAAAGGTGAAAAAAAATATATTATAATCAAGATAACTACAGTTTTTTTTTCTTCTTTCTGCATTGTGAGCAGCAGGCAGAGAGGTGCCGGCTACTGAAACACAGAGCGGCTCAATTAAAAAATGACTGTGTTATCATTTATTTATCCATCAGAAAACAATTGGCCGTTATGATTGCAATTTGCTTGATTAATGAGTTGATTAAGACTGTTAAATGTTTACAAAGGGGGCTGAAACGCGCTCTGTAAATATTTCCCCCCAAAAAAAACACACACACACACACACACACACACACACACACACACACACACACATAGGACGTCTCATCCCGTCACAACCGTTTGTAAACTTTAATTAAGCTCAAAACCGTTCGGATCCCCCCCCCCCCCCCCCCTCCTCCTCCTCCTCCTCCTGGGATTCATTATTCCCACCTAAATCTGCATTTTTAATTATTTAATTTGAGATAACGTTTTGGAGGAGACTGCCGCAAACTCCACCGCCCCAATTATTTATTTCTTAAAAAAAAAACTCACAAAGGCTTGTAAAAATGAAAGGTGCGGCGGCGGCGGTGGCGGTGGAGGTGGCGTTGTAAATGAAAGACAATAAAAAAAATAAATAAATAAAAAAAAAAAACGCTTTATAATAATAATAATAATAACGACTGCCTCGGCGAAGACCTCAGTTGTCTTTGCGATTGTAAAGGCATTTTCATCCGGCGCGCATCAAACCGGGAGGAGGAACACCGGAGTTTATTATCATAACAAACAAGCTCCCATCAAAGAAATAATTAATGGCATTGTGCCCAATATAAAACGTCCCATCATGCCTCAGAAGACTGGGGGGAGGAGAGGGGGGAGGAGGGGGAGTTTTAATCATGATCATAAAAATGGTTTTGTGTATCTTCCTGGGTCTAGGTGGCTGGTGAACAGAGTCAGGAGAAGAAAATATCAGTTAACAGTATGTAGTTATAAAGTAATGAGTTACTGTAATCACATTACTTTTTCCTGTAACAGTGAAGTAAAGCTTTACTGTTCCACATCTAATCTGACTTTAGCCTCTTTAACGACCCCATGAAACGGCATCTCTACTTCCTGGATTTGATGCAATATCCTGTTGAAACAGGATGTCGGGGCGGGACATAACACAACGAGGGGTCGTTCAAAAGTTGAAGAAGCCCTTTTCACGTCGTCATGGTAACAGCTTCCATATTGAGAAAGCGGTGCAACGACTTACTGACAAACCAAGACAACAAAAACAACAAAACTGTAAAGGTCACTAGTAGGGCTGGGCGATATGGACAAAATCAAATATCACAATATTTTTGACCAAATACCTCAATAACGATATTGCAACAATATTGTAGGGATGACTATTGGTGCTTTCACAAAATATTTACACAATGAGATTTTTGATAAATAATCATCAGTAATGTGGATATAATGACTAAGTGGGTAAAGGCAAATAATAGAACAGCTAGAACAGTCTGGTAAGTTCAGGAAATGACATCACTTTACTGTAATGCAGCCTTTAAAACCAGGAAAAGACACTTATGCCATATCATGATATTACGGTATCCAAAATCTAAGACGATATCTAGTCTCATATCACGATATCGAAATAATATCGATGTATTACCCAGCCCTAGTCACTAGCACTAGATACATGAAAACACATGAAGAGGTTAGCTAACGCTTCAGTTTAGCAGCTAAAGCAGTTTGGTCCAGGTTAGCTTCAGGTTCTTAAAGGTCCCACATGGTGTAAAGCAGGACTCCCCTTGCCTCTGTGATGATAAAGGAGTTGGATGGTCTATCTAAACATGGTGAAAGTATCAAAACTAAATCCACACAATCCATATTAGAAAAGCGAGCCGTTTGGACTTCCGTAACTTTGTGACGTCACAAAGGTTCGCTCATTATCATTTTTGTAAGAAATAATAGACTAACAAAGTGTTTTTTTTTCAAAGCGGTTGAGCGGTTGTCATTGTTTGTTACCGGAGAGTTTTCCCTACCTGTAGCTGCCGGGCCGCGGCGTCTCACGTTTCACTCTCAAAACGGTTAGCCAATCGGAACAGAGGGGTCGTTAATATTAATGAGCCTTAAAGACACGGCGACAGAAACAACCTGTTCTTGGTAAGGCTCAGAGACAAAATGCTGGAAAATGAACGTGGATAAATGGATTGAGAGTGTTTTTGGTTCATGACACCACACACACAGCTTTGAATGGACAGAAAGACACAAAATAAAAAACTGTGGAGAGCGGAAAATATGGAGCTTTACTCTAGTGAAGTAAGTAAAATGAGTAAAATCAGATCTTCACCTCAATAGACGTCATTTGAAACGTTGCATCTCTGCTTTAGCTAGGATCTTCTTGGTCCAGCTTTAGACCAATCAGTAAATACATTATTATATATTTAAACAATGCATAAACAATAGTAAATATGAAAAATAGCATGTCATTTGTCACGTCACCCTCTCTCTCTCTCCAAATCTTTCCTGTCTCTCTCTCCACTTTGAGCTGTTGAATAAAGGTAAAAATGACCTAAAAATTATCTTAAAAAAAAACAAACAATAATGCTTTATAATGCCGTCACTTTTAAACCCGATGGAGTCGAATTCTTGCCTGGACAACTAGAAGCATTTAGACGTCTTTTAAGCGTAAAAAAAATTCCTCAGTGGGATCGTTCGGCTGCTCTGATTGGTCGATAACGGCCCGACACGTCGCTCCAACCCCCAGTTCAGCCGCAGCAGTCGGCGGTGGGATCGGCGCGTATCGATCGATCCCAATTTGACAAATATATCTAACCTGATTACTGACAGCGACTCGGATGTGTGACGCGAGGGGACAGGAGCAGCAGAGGATTGTGGGTTTTTTTATTTCTTACGACAGAGGCGTCGACTGCGGGTTCAGGGGCCTTTCTCCAAGAGCGGTATCAAGGCGGGGGGGGGCGGGGGGGGGGGGGGGATGAAAAAGGCTGATTTTCAGGGAATTAGCATGATAAGCGAGAACACAAAATCAATCGTCGTCCTCGGCCCCGGCCTCCTCTGATTACTTTGAACTGTCAAAAAATGGCAGAATCAAATGGAAAGTGCTCGAGGTTAGGGGAGTGATTTGTTCAAGAAGAGATCGCTGGAGCAATTGACACAGCTCTTGAGACAATAATTGGGTTATCAAAGAGAAAACAGTTCAAGTACCACGGGGGTGAAAGCTTATTTGCATTGGATTTTCATACGGCGAGACACACCTCTTCTTCTTCTTCTTCTTCTTCTTCTTCTTCTTCTGCTTCTTTAGAGACGCTGGGTTTTTTTTTCCCTCTTCTTCCTCTTCTTCTTGTGTACTTGAGGGGCGAGTTGACGCGGGGATTGCATCATTATCATCTGGAAGTTTGTTGCCATGCGCACGCCGCGTGATTAGCAAGTGGTTTGTGTGTGTGTGTGTGTGTGTTATTTGTGTGTCTTTTCATATGTGTGTGTGTGTGTGTGTGGGCATGAGTGTGAGTTTATTACACACACTGGGAATATGAGTCTCTTTAAGTGAAAGATTCAGAAACAGGGAAGTTTACTCTTTGAATCAATTTTGTTGCTTTTCCAGCCCCACTTCTTTCTTCCCTCCTTCCTTCCTTTCTTGCCTCATCTTTCTCTCTTTTCTTTCTTTCTCCCTCCTCCGCTCCTTTCCTATCTACTTTTCTTCCTTCCTTTTTCCGTGTCTTCTTCCTTTTCCTTTCTTGTATCCTTCCTTGCCTTTTTTCTTTCTTCCGTACATTCATCCTTCCTTCCTTCTTTGCCTTCTTTCTTCCCTACCTCCTTCCTTCCTTTCTTGCCTTCTTTCTCTATTTTTCTTTCTTGCTTTCTTTCTCCCTCCTCCGCTCCTTTCCTATCTTCTTTTCTTTCTTCCTTTTTCCATCTTCCTCCATTTCCTTCCTTCCTTGTATCCTTGTTTCTTTTTCTTTATTTCTTTCTTCCCTACATTCATCCTTCCTTCCTTCTTTGCCTTCTTTCTTCCCTACCTCCTTCCTTGCTTTCTTGTCTTCTTTCTCTCTTTTATTTCTTTCTCCCTCCTCCGCTCCTTTCCTATCTACTTTTCTTTCTTCCTTTTTCCTCTTTCCGTCTTTCTCCGTTTCCTTCCTTCCTTCCCTTCTTTCCTTTTCTTTTTCTTTCTTTCTTCCCTACATTCATCCTTCCTTCCTTCTTTGCCTTCTTTCTTCCCTACCTCCTTTCTTGCTTGCTTTCTTGCCTTCTTTCTCTCTTTTCTTTCTTTCTCTCTCTCCCTCCTCCCCTTCGTTCCTATCTAATCTTCTTTCTTCCTTTTTCTTTTTCCATGTCTTCCTCCTTTCCCTCCTTCCTTGTATCCTTCCTTCTTTCTTCCCTACCTCCTTCCTTCCTTTCTTGCTTTCTTTCCCCATCCCCTTCCTTCCTTCCTTTTTCTTGTTATTCCATGTCTTCCTCCTTTTTCCTTCCTTCCTTGTATCCTTCCTTCCCTTCTTTCTTTCCTACCTTCATCCTTCCTTGCTTTCTTACCTTCTTTCTCTTTTCTTGCTTGTTTCTTTCTTTTCTCCCTCCTTCCCTATTTACTTTTCTTTCTTTCTTTTCCACCCCTTTCTTCCTTTTTCTCATTTTTCCATGTCTTCCTCCCTTATTTTCCTTCCTTCCTTGTATCCTTCCTTCCCTTCTTTCTTTCCTACCTTCATCCTTCCTTAACTTCTTACTCTCTTTTCTTTCGTCCTTTTTCTTTCTCCCTCCTTCCTTCCTTTCCTACCTCCTTCCCTTTCTTTCTTGTACCTCCCTCTTTCCTTCCGTTTGTTACAGAGTGTGAAGTTTACTCTTTAAATCAACTTTGTTGCTTTTCCAGCCCCCCTTTCTTCCTTACTTCCTTCCTTCCTTCCTCCCCTCCTTATCGTGCCTCACCTTCATCCAGTTCCATTCCTTCACACTGGAGCTTCCCAGTATAACACACATTAGGATGAAACTTTATTGATCCCAGAGGGTAAATTAGATCATTGCAGCAGGATGCAAACAGAATATAGAACAGGCAACAACAAACAGTAAAACAACAAGTGTAGTAAAAACTAATAAAACATTAAAAGCTATAAAATATAATATAATAATTGTTGGGGTTATGTAAACGGATGCTGCTGACAATTTTCCTCATGAATCTCAGTCTTCATCACTGTTTGCTATTTAAGTTTTTTTTAAGGACTGAGGAAATCTCTAAATCTAGCTTGATATCATCCAGTTCCTTTGCCGGCTGCCATGTTGGTCGTTGTTGTCGCTCTGTAACGCTTGTCATAAGTAGCTTTGTCCCGCCTACATCCACCGTCCAATCAGGTGTGTCGAACAGTATCTGTCCAAATCATAGACTGTAAAACCAGATGGAGTAGTGAGTGTGACGGGAGCGTATCTATGTTCCCAGGGTCCTAAGTTCCCAAGGTCCCATGTTCCCAGGGTCCTATGTTCCTAGGGTCCTAGGTTCCCAGGGTCCTATGTTGACAGGGTCCTAAGTTCCCAAGGTCCTATGTTCCCAGGGTCCTATGTTCCCAGGGTCCTATGTTGACAGGGTCCTAAGTTCCCAAGGTCCTATGTTCCCAGGGTCCTATGTTCCCAGGGTCCTAAGTTCCCAGGGCCCTATGTTCCCAGGGTCCTAAGTTCCCAGGGTTCTATGTTCCCAGGGTCCTATGTTCCCCAGTTCAATATTCTGTTAACACACTTAACCCTCCTATTGTGTTCGGGTCAAATTGACCCATTTCAAGCTAAAATTTTTCATAAATATTATCCAGTTTTTTTTTATTGGAACAAGGCTTCAAAACAGCTATATAAACACAACAAAACCAATGGTTATCATTTTATTTGATTGTGAAGGTCTCTAACCCCTAACCCTAAACCAAACCCTAACCCTAACCCTAGAACTGGGGAACACAGGACCCTGGGAACATAGGACCCTTTGTCATGTTCCCATTATGTGCCATATAAATCTGGAGAACATAGGACCCTGGGAACATAGGAATGACTCCCGTGTGACGTCACCCAGAGGTTTCTGAAGGGCGGTTTCGGGTTTCAGTCGCCACCATGTTGACATTTTTTGGAGCCAGAGCAGCCAGAGCGAAGCCGAGGGTCGACACAGAGCCACAGCTCCGCCTCCTATTGGTCCGTAATCGACGACCTGTCAATCACTGGACATGCGACCTGTCAATCACTAGGAAAACATCCCTGTTTTATAACCGTTATATCCCGTTAACGACGCAATTATTTTGGAAATTTCCATAAGGACACATATTAGAAGAAGTGAAATTAGCTGCTGAGACCAAAACCTCTTGTGGAAAAAATGTGACTATTGATATTTTGAGTGAGAAGTTGGGTTGTGGTCCCATTGACAGTGGTGGAAAGTAACTAAGTACATTTACCCAAGTACTGTACTTAAGTACAATTTTGAGGTACTTGTACTTTACTTGAGTATTTCCATTTTATGCTACTTTGTACTTATACTCCACTACATTTTAGAGGAAAATATTGTACTTTTTACTCCATTACATTTATTTCACAGCTATAGTTACTAGTTACTTTTCAGATCAATATTTTATATTTAAACATTTGATCATCCTTTATAAAATAACTATAAAATAGCATTGTTATAGATTAGACTACCCAAAAGTATAACTAAATTGTTAAGATTAGCTTCACGTTGACAACTTTAAAATGCTGCTTACATGTACATGTATGTCAATAAATCAGTATTAATATTCCAATAATTTATGAAAAATATAACTCTCTAAATGGGGACAGTTTGCATAATGAGTACGTTTACTTTGATACTCTGAGTACATTTTGCTGCCAATACTTATGTACTTTTACTTAAGATTTTGAATGAAGGACTTTTACTTGTAATGGAGTATCTTTACATTGTTGTATTGTTACTTTTACTGAAGTAAA
>NW_027282900.1:35000-43163 GCF_046629955.1 Centroberyx affinis | reverse complement strand
GGTCCGAGAGACAAACTCTCATCAAATGGGGGGTCCGTGGCCCTAATGTGGACTAAAGTAGGGGTCTTTGATATGAAAAAAGGTTGAGAATCACTGATGTAAAGTATCTAAACAACTAAAACTCAGGATGTGAAGGTTTCCCTTTGAGGAACGTCATGCTAAGTTTTAAATTCCTTAATCCTCACAGTGCAGCAGGGCCACAGCCTGCTGACAGTGAGATGTGATGAGCTCATGTGTGACTCCCTGAACACACAACTGTAAATCATCATAATGGGTGTCACAGTAACCTGGAGGTCTGGCTGTTGGAGACATCTATTATCTCTCCTGCCGCTGTAACTTTTGCTCTTGCAAATTGCATAAACACAGAGATGACTCTTTGTTAGAGGGGGAATATAACAACAGTTGCACTCACATGCACACACACACACACACACACACACACACAGATAAGGGTAGGATGGAAGGGAATATGGGATGATACTGAGAAACAAAGTGGGAACTCTACACCTGGAAACATGGTGTACGTTCTCTATGTGCATTTTCTAAGTAGTGAGAAATAGAGCGAGACGTGTTCCTCCCTCTCTCTCTCTCTCTCTCTCTCTCTCTCTCTCTCCCTCCCTCCCTCTCTCTCACTCTCTCTCTCTCTCTCCATCTATCCCTCTCCCTCTTTTTGTTCATCTGCCCTGTTCTGCCTCTCCCTTTCTCTCTCATTCCATCTTTCTTTCTTTCAGCAAATTTCATCGAGTCCCAGACGTATGTTTATTTGTGTGCGTGTGTGTGTGTAGGTGTGTGTGTGTGTGTGTATGCGTGTGTGTGTGTGTGTGTGTGTGTCTGAGCGCAATCCATCTCCCACCCCCAGCCGTCTTCTATAATTATAATGGGCCTGCCTTCCCTCCACGCCAGCTAATACCCTCCAATCATTACTGTGTGTGTGTGTGCATGTGTGTGTGTGTGTGTGAGTGTGTGTGTGTGTGTGTGTGTGTGTGCCCATGCAGCGTTTATCAAATACCCGAGCGCTACCACCTCCGCTCCTTGGTAATCACACTCTACATCAGCTGTCACCTTTTCTGAGCCGATACAAGAGGCCTGGGGCGCGGGCACACACACACACACACACACACACACACACACACACACACACACACACTGCTGTTATACAAGCTGTGTTCTTAACAAGGTGTTGGTTTCACATGTTTAATGTGCACTCTACATGTTTAATGTCTCAAAGGCTGTCTGACATGATGGACAGGTGTGTGTGTGTGTGTGTGTGTGTGTGTGTGTGTGTGTGTGTATTTTTTGTAATCACTGAAGGGGAACATCCTGCCTTCATTGAGTGATTGAACAAGATAACCTGATACCTGAGATAAGAAGAAATGCATTGACACACACACACACACACACACACACACACACACACACACACACACAAATTCGCTCCATTTGTTTTCAAGGACAACAGCTGATAACAGCCTCAATAACAGTGAATATTCATGTTGAGGTAAGATAACATGAAGCTGAAGCTCTGCTGTTAGAATACTGGAGCTGGAATAAAGTCGAACTCCGAATGAATGAATGAAGTTAAAAAAAACGCTTCCTGTTTTGTGCCGTAAAGCGATCCAGGGGCCAGCTGCATAAAGCCAGTTTAAGACTAGTCTAAGCCTTAGACTGGTCTTAGATTCTCAGGTTGGAATAGTCTAATTAAGACTGTCTGTTACTTAAATATTACAACTGACTTATTTTGACGTAGGAATGTTAGCCACCTTCCCCCCGGCTAATCTTGAGTTAAGAATTTTGTTGTTATGGCAACGAGTCGGCCTGACTGTCAGAGTGGGAAGTTTAAATACTGAAGCTGTTTCATACAAGATGGTAAATCTTTGGTTTTTGGGAAGAGTCTGAAGAAGAGAGCGAGTCTTTAGAGACAGAAACAAGCCGTTAGAGATCTACAACAACCAAGAAGTAGTAGGAACAGGTAAATATAAATGTCTATAGCAAGTTTCACTTAAAGTCACATTTAAGTCTAAGACCAGGGTCTATCTTTATGCAAATGGCCCCAGCAGATTTCCCTCCAAATCCACCAGGTGGAGGCTGATAGAGGCTGACAGAAAAAAAGTCTAGAAGGTCTGTGGCATCGCTAGAAAGATCTGTGTCTCAGAAATAAACAGAATTCTGCACAGTCAGATTTTGTTGTCACTGAAAACTTTATTTATTACATCGCATCGTGGTCGTATTGAATATCGAGTATCAAATCATATCGTGAGATAAGCATATCGTCCCGTCACTATTACAATGATACATGTATAGCACCTTTAAAGATGTAAATTCATAGCTATGCATCATAAGAAGTGCTATCATCTGATGTAAGTCATATGAAGAAAGGGGCTTTTCAGGTAGAAAGCAAAAACTCATACTTTTCTGAAAGTATAATTGATTTTTGTTTAAGATATCATTGTTTACTTATGTTATTTACCGCTGCATCACTGATCGCACACATAATACAGACAGCTAGTGAACTGCAGCCAGGTCAGAGGGATGGAGGGATGGATGCAGGATGAAGAGAAGAAAGAGTTTGGGTGTCGGCTGGCATATCTGCACTGCAGAGAGGAATCTGGGGTTGGAGGGATTAACAGATGCAATGAGGAGAGAGTGAATAAGAGAAAGAGCTGCAGGGGAGAGAGAGAGAGAGAGAGAGAGAGAGAGAGAGAGAGAGAGAGAGAGAGAGAGAGGAGGGTCGTAAAATAGCAAAAGACTGAAGAGGTGCAGAGGAAGGGGAGGGAGTAAAAGAGGGGGATTGGGGAATTGGGAATTTGAGGGGGAGTGAGAGACAGAAAAGGCAAAAGAGAGGTAGAAAGAGAAAGATAGAGGGGGGGAAGAGAGAAAGTCAGCTGGATAATTTTACTGAATTTACTGACACGGTTACATCATACATTCATTTCTCAGAAAACGTATGCATCCCATCAAAGACGGTGACTGTCTTCAGTAATAATAATCAGTAATGGTTCGGTAAGGAGGTTAGAACTTTATGTGTGAAGAAAAACCAGGCTTTTAAGAGCGGAGACAGAGATCTCTATAAGACAGCCAGATATGAATTTGAGCGAGCCGTGAGAAAAGCTAAGGCTAAGTATAAAGTCAAACTGCATGCGAAAGACACTAGGGGGGTCTGGCAGGGTCTACAGATGATTACAGGGAACAAGAACAAACAGCTCAGGATGTGGACCCCCTATACTCCCAGATAAGTTGAATGAATTCTATTGCAGATTCGATTTGCAGTCAGATGAACAACTCAGAGCAGTAGATAGAGTAGAGCCTGCAACCCCTCCATTTGTGGTTAAAGAGCACGAGGTTAAAACCTGCTCTGCAAACAAAACAGCAGGAAGGCAGCAGGGCCAGACCATGTGTCCGCATTCACTCTAAGGCACTGCACCAACCAACTTGCCTCTGTTTTCACAGATATTTTTAACTGGTCTCTTAGGCTATCCAAAGTCCCTGCATGTTTTAAATCTGCTGTTGTCATCCCTGTACCTAAGAAGTCTAATGTTGCAGAGATGTGGACTCGAGTCATTGTGACTTGGACTCGAGTCACTGTTTTGATGACTTGCAACTTGACTTGACAGAAAATAAATGACTTGAGACTCGACTTGGACGTGGAAGTTAAAGACTCGTGACTTGACTTGAGACGTGATGACTCGAATGGCTTGTTTGTGTTCATTTTATGTTTTCAGTTTAAATATTAAATATAAAATATTAAAATGTTCAACGTTGTCAATGTTCACATTACAAGTGTCTGTAGTGAGTAACGTTAGCCGGTATGCGAGCGCACACTGGGAATGGCATGTCCTGATTGGATGACGACCCTGTCAGTCAAGCTCCTCGCTACCTGACGTTTTTTTCAATGAGAAGCACTCGTTAGACGCTACACCCTCCCGCTCTAGACTATTTTGTATTTCTGGTGGTTACACCTCCCTGTTCTTTAGAGTTCCAAAACAAAAACAGCCAAACAATCACACTGTGAATAGAAAGACCTATACACCATTATTTGTTGCAAATCAATCAGCTGTAGTTAAGATTGGCACTAAATTATGGCGTAAATATACTGTAGGTCTTTTTGGAACTCTGAAGAACTGGTCCCCACTGACTTCAGTTGTTTTGGAGAAGGCTGCTATGGAGTTGTGCTGGCAACCTCCCTGTGTGTTATATGGACAAACTTCACCTGTGTTTCAACTGGCATGAGGGGGAGGAGATGATGACAGGATTTTCATTTTTGGGTGAAATTCCTTTAAACATCGCTAAGACAAAATAATTGATAATTGACTTCCGGAGGGGTGGGGGCGGTCCTCCCTCCATTGGTCATCAATGACCAGACAGTGGAGAGGGTTGACACTTTTAAATTCCTCGGCACCACCATATGCCACACTCTGAAGTGGGAAGTCAACACCAGCCACATAATGAACAAGCCCCACCAGAGCGATGCTGCACTTCTACAGAGCGACTGTGGAGACTGTCCTCGCCTTCTCAGCCACAGTGTGGTATGGCAACACACCCGGACCTGAGAGGGGACAGTTAGAAAGAGCTGTACGCACATCTCGTCGCCTCAGGAACAGAACATATCCTGAGGCTGTTCGTTACTTGAACTCTGACGCACAAGCACTAGTAGTAGTAGAGCAAGCATTAGCCAACATGCACTTTAAAAGGAGGTAGGTAGCAGCACAAGGCAACAAGCACTTTAAAACGAATGTAGCAGCACAAAGCACTTTAGGACTTTATCATATTATGTATGTTTGAATGTATAAATGTGATAAATGTTTTTGCTGTTCTCATTTTATAGATTTTATTTGTGTTTTTTGTCTGTTCTTAAGAGCTGCACTGAGGCTAGTATTGAAAGTATTGAACTGAATTGAATTGATAAGAAAGACAAAATGAGAGAGCTGGGGAGCATGAGAAAGAAAGAGAGAGAGAGAGAGAGAGAGAGGTGAAAACTGAGAAAACCCACTGAGAATACGAAAGACAAAAACTGAGGGAGGAGGAGGAGAGTTGGACGGAGGGAGCGCGCGAGAGAAAATTAAAGAGAAAGAGAGACAAAGAGCGAGGGAGGGAGGGATGGGAAAGAAATAAATAAAAGAAAGAAAGAAAGATGGATGGGGTGGGAGTAGCTGGAGGGAAAGAAGCCAGCCGCGGAGGGAAGGAAAGCTTAACAACGGCCAGAAAGGGAGGGAGAGAGAAATAGATGGGAGCGAGAGGAGGCAATTTATAAACGAGTGGAAGAAAGAAAGTAAAGGAGGAGAAGAGAAGAGGAACACAAACAGAGGAAGGTAATGACTTGGTGTGAGAGAAAGAAATCGACTGAGAGAAAGAAAGAGATTTAACCTTTTTTTTTTTTTTTTTTTTATTACCCAGGGAGGTTCTGCTGTTTCATCAGCACCCGACTTCACACTTCAGACTTCAGACTCATCCAGTTACTGCAGTTTGTCCACAGGGAGTTAAAGTGCTTCCACAGCAGCTTGGTGGAGTTCAGCTAAACTCACATCAGATCGTGTTCCTTCATATTTTATTACCTTTTTGTCATTCTGAAGCGTAGTGAGCGACTGCACACTGCAAAAAATGACAATTTTAAACGCACAGTATGTAATTTTCTGCCGCTAGGGGTCTCTCAATCAAAACAATAACAAAAGACGGAGTTTGATGACGGAGTTTGATGACGGAGTTTGATGACGGAGTTTGATGACGTTGTGAAGCAGCGTGGGATCATGGGAGTTGTAGTCTTCATTGACAGACGGCGCTCTGCAGTCAGCTTCTCCCCGGTTACGATTCCTTCAGTGTTCATCGTTCAGGAGGTTTTTTACCGGGAGCCGAATTATCCGCAGAGGTCTCCTCCTCTCCAAAACAAACGGACCCGGTGATTAAAACCGGTAAAAACACTGAATCAAGCAGTTTCACGTTAAAAAATCAGTGTTTCTTTGATGCTGTTCGGCGGACAGAGGACTCAGCTTGTTTCTCTGATAACTTCAGATCCAGACGTCCGATGACTAAAATCCTTCATCCGGTTAAAAGATATACTTAAAAAACAACCAAGATCTAAAAAGTGTATCGTAAAAATGTGGCTTAAAACTGGATAAAAACGGACAAGATGATCATCATCTTGTCCGCGTAGCAGAGGGGGTAAAGGGGATCTGACGCCATTGACAGGCGACCAAATGAAACGCACCGTTACCTTGATTAAAATTACGGGTTTCTCTGGGTTTGAAAATTGTTGGAAACATTTGGGATAATGTAAGTACACAACTCAACAAAATATATAACATAGGTCTAGTCGTTTTTAGATATTTTAATGCGGAAAAGTTACATATTGGGCCTTTAACTTGTTTTCAGAGGTATCTTATTTCTTCCTTATTTATTTTGCAACGTACTGTTAGGAAATATCCTGCATGTATAGTGGAATTTAGAGAAAGACCCATGGGGATGGAGTACAGTAGGTCAGGGTTAAGGAGCGACCAAAGGTGCAGGTGTATGCTTCCTGTTACTTTTCTGTATCTTGTACTGTCTTAGTTATAATGGCATGGCTTTATTGCAACTAAAACGTTAAGTTATGAATTTATTATGGGGGAAAAAAAAAAAAAAATGTATATTTTATTTGCTTTTTTATTTCCTGTTTTACCTGACTTACCTGTCTATCAATGCCCTGGTATGTTACATTATTGACAGAGATTACTTGTTGATGTACACCTGCAAACCAAGCCATTGGTCACAAAAAAAAAAGCTGATTTCATGATATTGTTTGTCAAAATTATCTCACTGCACTGGCAGATAATCTCAATATGACTTCTATCAAGAAATCATCATATAACTGAAACTGAAAATCTTGAAACAAGACACTTTCTCCAAGACGATTTCACTTTTACCAAGTAAATGTCCTGAAACAAGTTACATTCTCCTGAAAAAAAAAAGTCAAATTTGTTGAAACCGGTAAAATTATCTGCCAGTGCAGTGAGATGATTTCATTAAAAATCTTATAAATAAGCCTGATAAGCCTGATAATACAAGATAAAATAACTTAAGTCTGTCATTTTCTGCAGTGCAGCTACCAATTATTTTTGTCTTTTAAACATTAACAAGTCATGAAGTCTGTTTTATTTCTTTATTTGAACTTTACAAACAACAGAAAGTTAACGTTCCTTTGACTTTTTTACTGTGAGGAATCCAAATTGACTTGTTTGGTTTAAGTTTGAGTCCAGACTGTTTTCTCTGGGGTGAAAACACAGGAGTGATGTACGTTAAACACAACAGTTAACATTTCTTGAACTCATGTAAATAATTTGGTTTGTTTCTGTCAGGCAGCTGTCAGAGCGAGACATTCTTTGAGCTTCATTTCAAATACAATACAGTTTTTGATCACTAGCTAATCAGCGGTAGTTTCTGCACTTGAGACTTGCCATATGTTACTGCAGATGTAGATATGATCATTTTGTACAAAGTGGTTTGAGCTAATCTTAGTTAAAACTATATTTCTTGAGGGAAATTAGCTTTTCTGGAGTTCCACATCTTCCAATGTAATGAAACTGCACTGCAAAAAATATCCATCTTAACAAGTAATTTAGTCTATTATATAGTCCTAAAATTGTAATTTTCTTAAAACAAATGAAAAAATCTGCCAATGAGGTTTGATAATTTCTCTTGTTTCCAATGCAAATTTCAAGACTTTTGTAGAATCAAGTGTCACTTTCTTGACAGCAGTGCAGTGATCTGCTTTATTCTGACATCAGCTCATTTCTAGAAAACTCTAGAAAACAAGTGAAGCTGCATTGGAAACAAGTGGAGTTATCTCTCCTTACTGGCAGAATGTTTCTCTTGGTTTAAGAACAATAGGATTTGAAAGCTGAATCAGAGACTAAATGACTTGTTCAGATGGATTTTTTTGCAGTGCGGTGGCTCGTAACTTGACTTTCAAAGCAGCTTCACCAACACATCACATTCACAACTGCAACCACAGTGGTTGGGGGTTAAGCGCCTTGCTCAGTGGCACTTCAGCGGTGCATATATTATATTTAGCGTATCCAGAGCAACACACAATGACCGCAGCAGTGGGAAAAGGCTTCAATTTCTAGATCACAACATCACAAGCAACCGAAGGAAAGGAGCGTAAAGGTCAAAGCTGCAGGCGACAGATGAAAG
>NW_027282900.1:0-32500 GCF_046629955.1 Centroberyx affinis | reverse complement strand
GAGAGAGAGGGAGAGAGAGAGACAGAGAGGGAGAGAGAGAGAGAAGGAAAGAAAAAGAGCGAGAGGGAGAGAGAGAGAGAGATGAAGAGATGGATTTACTGCTAATTAAAGTATTGCTGTGATGGTAGGATAATTGAAAAGCTGTCATCTCCTCTCATTGGACGGCTGCCCGCCTCATTAGAGGTCAGTCCTCCAATCAGAGTATATCGCTGGTTTCAGTGTGGGAGTGTTGCTCCCTGCCAGAGGGAGACGGAGGGAAGGAGGGATGAGAGAGAGATGGAAACTTACTGGCACTAAGAGCAGAGGGCCATGTTGGTAGGAAAATAACAGCTGGTAATCAATTAACAGGTGATTATAGTCAAACGACAGCCACAGCCAATCAGCTGTGTGTATGGTAAAGCACCATATTGGTAGGAAATGCATGTGACATCACGGGAATACTATGAACACTTTTATGAATCAAGGGCAACAGTCCTATCAGGGCAATATCAGAATAAATCAATAGTCCAGTATCAATTTAATATCTTAAAGGAAACTAAATATCTAGGACTTTTCAATGCAATATGGTTTTAATAGGATAGAAACTTGGTAAGAGCATCATGAGTTTGATTTCTATAATCAGTTTCAACTTCAATAAATTCAATCATTCCATACAAATTCAGAAAACAGAATTTAAATTCAGTCGTCTGCTGGAACAAATCTCATCACTTTCAATCTAAGTCATTTACACAAACACAAGATCTCAAGTCAAGACTTTAGAAACCTTTTCAAGTCATCAGAGTACAAGTCAGAGTCGAGTCCCAAGTCACCAGAACCAGAGTCAAGTCAAGTCTCAGGTCTTCTCTTCATGCATCAAGTCGAGTCTCAAGCAAATACAGGAGAGAACAGGAGGAAAACAGAGGTGGAGAGAGAAAGAGAGGTTGGAGACAAACTACAGTAGCATGGAGGTAATAGCCTGTTTGTCGTTAGCAACAAGTCCCTGTCCTCTCGTTACCTGGCTGCTACATGGAGCCCTGAGGGAGGGAGGCCACACACACACATACACCTACACACACACACACACACACACACACACACACACACATATGCATACACACAGTCATAAACACACACGGGCGTTCGTACAAACACTCCTCCACCGAACAGCGTGTTCATGCAACTGTTCTCTGCGTAGTTTGACTGTGTGTTAGTCGAAAACACACTGCCACGCATACACAGCATGCACACGAACACACTCACACACACACACACACACACACACACACACACACACATTACATATTCCCGCAATCATATACATACACAGTCACACACATACACACAAACACACGGAGCAAAGTCATAGAGAGCAGTTGGTTTAAGTGGGACAAATGTTTGATGGGGAGGGATCCAGCCACACACACATACACACACACACACACACACACACACACACACACACATACACACACACACACACACACACACACCAGTCTGTAGCTTCCTGGCTGTGGATGAGAGGATATTTAGTATTCAGAGAGGGCTTGGCTTCAGTAACAAAGCAGCCTTTGCATGACTCTGTGACTGAGACTCTTGCTGTGTCTGTGTGTGTGTGTGTGTGTGTGTGTGTGTGTGTGTGTGTGTGTATGTGTGTGTGTGTGACTGGTTCATTTCATCCCGCCAAACATTTGTTCACAAACCGCCCCAGTGCACTCTGGGAGTTTACTTACCCAAACCAAAGTCATCGGGTGGGGGGGGGTTCAGCTGCCCTAGAAAAGTCAGAGAAGATAAACGATTAGTTGAGCAGACAGAGAGCAGGAGGAGGCTCAGTGTTTTGCTCCAGGACACTCAGGCAGGACAGGCTGGCTGCTGCGGGGATCGACTCTGTGACCGTTCCATTACGGGACGGTGTCTTTAAAGTAATAACCTCTGACAATTTCATATAAATAAATCTCTCTTTTGCCACCATGTGCTGAACAGACAAAGAAAAGAGAAACTCAAACTGCATCAACGTTTGATTGGCAGGTGAACTGGTTCACGCTTAGGAACTGTAGCTGGGTGTTTCCCAGGGATGATATTCTGCTCAGACAAGAAGAATCAGACCATGACCACAGAGTAGCTTCTTCATGCAGGTTTAATACGAGCTCGGCTCAAGTCTTTGTTACAGACAAGCAAATAGCAATGAAATGACAAAAGAAAGGAGTGGCGTGAGGCCACTTATATAGGTAAGGCCAGAACAGGTAAGGCCAGACGGTTCTGGCCTCCCCGTCATCCATTAATTCCTGATAATGGACACCTTGAAGGGCATTATCCCGCTTATACCATGGTCACTTGCCAAAGAAAAAAAAATTAAGACCATTAATTTATATTTTCATTCATTGGTCTTGTAATCAAAATCTAAAGTTTTTCACAAGCCATAACTCAGTTTCCCTGGTAACACCTGAGGGTTTGACTAATACCTGGAGCAATCATTACCATCCCACAAGGTTCTTATGCAATGGAAACGTTGTTCACTCCTCCAGTAAATAGGACGAACCTTAGATACGACTTGGCAGCGGGAGATATTTCTAGTCCGCTCAGCTCATAGAACCCTTTGGCTCAGCTATGAGCCAGAAAGCTAACGTTATGCTAGCAACATTCAAAGTCAATAACATTGCGTACGGTTGACAAACAGTAAATATAATTTGACAGTATGTTTAACAACAAGACTAGCTAGCAAGCCAGCCATGTCGTTGTCCCCAAATCAATATCAAGATTTTCACGAACATACAAATTGTAAACGGAGGCTTTGACTGCGTCCCTGTTGCTATGGTTACTCATTTTAGATACAGGCTTATACTACGTAGCCAGCGCATTAATTTAGAACGGTGAACAGACAGTTTCACTGGAACTACTACTAGTAGGTTGCAGGGTGTCCATTAATTCCTGATAATGGACACCCTGCAGCCAATCAGAATCGAGTATTCATCCAGACCATGGTATAAACCCGAGTAAACAACATCTGTTTCCATCCTCAGTTCCTGAGTCTATACATTAATCTTACATGGTGCCAAAACACATATGGATAGCATAAGCAGTTCCCGGTAAAAAGAGTTCACCAGACTTTCTGGCGCCTTACCACATATCAAGAAACTCCTGTCCAAACATAGATACATACATACATGAATGTAAAAGCATACTATCAGGAACAAAGATGGAGACTAAATAAGAAAAATTAAAAACAAGGATCTCAAGGATTACCACTTTAACCACTACACCACCTCTGGATCTCTTTATGTCTGAGCTCAAGCCACCGATCTCATGCAACACATCCTCCATGATCCGAACATTTCTTTTATTCTAATATTTCAAGATGCCAGGTGCAAAAGTGCTGTGGCTAATTTACACACGGTGGCTGGAATGTGTCTTTTTTGCATAGTCCTGCTACTATAAAAACACTACAGCAAAAAGTGAAAAAAATAGTTGAAAAAAAGTTGTTTAAAATGCAACAACAATACAACAAAACTTTGTTCTAAGTTTTTCCCCCCGTCAAACAGCAGCTGATAGTTTGAAGAAAGGGAACAGAAAGTACGCAGGTGTTTCCTGTAGGACGTATTTCGCTGACACGACTCTCTCTGCCCTCTTAAAACTGCACGGTCATACGCACGCAGGGCCGCTCATATTAAATCATCTGACTTTCTGGTAAACGTAAGGCAAACCAATCGGAGTGTGCATAAAGCATTTTTTTTTCACAAGCATAAGCACAAACAAAAATAGAGTGGCAGTCTTGGGAAAACTCTAATGAGGGACTGCGGTACATTTTCAGTACAGGTGACACACACACACACACACACACACACACACACACGCTGTATCCCCCTATACACACATGCATTTCCTCAGAGATGCAAAACTCAACAAAAACACAACGCTCTCAGATCAATAAGCAGCCTGGTTGTGTTTAGTTTTTAAGCCCAAAAAAGGATTTATTTCTAATGCAACCAGGCTGCTTATTGATCTGACGGAGAAAATCATTAAGAGAATCAATATTCAATATCCCCAGTTAAAAAACCTCCTGAGCACATGGAGCTTTCTTCCTCCACAGGTCTCCATGACGGCAGAGGGACTCCTTAACCACATTTGCCTTCACACAGAAAAATAAAGATACGAACTGGAACCGAAAGCGGTTCTGCCATAGAAGAACCACTTCTGGTTCCACAAAAAACTCTTATATGGTTCTTTGGGATATTAAAAAAGGTTCTTAATTCTTATGGTGGTGGATGGTGGGTGATGGCATAAATGTGGAAAATAACCAAACCCTTCCATAGTATATATTGTGCAATTGCAAATGAGGCTATAGAAGGGCAGATAAACCATAACACAATGCAGGAGTCTATAAGCAAAGGAGTGCAGATGGTTCTTTAAAGCAGTGTTTCCCAACCCAGTCCTCAAGGACCCCTTTTCCTGCAAGTATTGGTTCCAGCTCTACTCTTGCGCACCTGATCCAGTTAAGGTCTTAATGCTGATTGGTAGAGACAGATCTACCTGAACAGAGCAGCATGAAAGTGTGTAGGCCCCATTGGGATCAGGTGTGCAAGAGTAAAGATGGAATAAAAACTTGCAGGACAGGGGGTCCTTGAGGACTGGGTTGGGAACCACTGCTTCAAAGAACCTCGGTCTGAAAGGTTCTTTGTGGGACCAGAAAAGATTCTTCTGTTGCATCACTCCGAAGAACCATTTTCAGCACCTTTATTTTTCTGTGTGTGTGTTTCAAGGTTATTATCGTTAACGTTAACTAGGTGTGAAAAAACATTTTCGTTAACTGAAATAAAAATAAAAACGAGGCTTTACAAAAAAACGATAAATAACTGAAACTGTATTGTGTGTTTACAAAACTAACTAAAATAAACTAAAATTATAGAGAAAATGTCTTTAGTTTTCGTCTTTGTCAATTTATTTCATACATAAGCCTAGTATTTTGAATTTTTGAACCTTGCTGCTGACAAATACCCCATATTACATAAAAAGACTAAAACTAACACTGAAACTAATAAAAACTAAACTAAAACTAAGCATTTTGGAAAAAAAATAAAAATAAACTAAACTAGCAAACTCGCTTTAAAAACTAATTAAAACTGAACTGAAATTGAAAACAAAAAGTCAAAACGAAATAAAAATAAAAACTAATGAAAAATGCAAAACTATAATAACCTTGGTGTGTTTATGTGTGCATGTATGTGTGTGTGTGTGTGTGTGTGTGTGTGTGTGTGTGTGTGTGTGTGTGTGTGTGTGTGTGTGTGTGTGATTTAGTGCCAATTAATCCTGCCCACGCTGAATTAGACTGTGAGTGAAAATTCCATGTCATGCTTTATTGTGAGAGGTTTTATCATGTGTCTGCTTGAATTTAGTAAATGTGGACGTAGGGATGGAAAAGGTCAGCGTCTAATTTATTCACAGTGTGTTGTTTTCCTCTTGCCTCTTGTCGTCTTTGTAAAAAAAAAAGAACTCGCTCTAAGGAGAGAACCTGCCTGTCTGAAGGGTGTGAGGACAGAAATCCTGCAGATCTCTGAGTCTCGGTGGGTTGTGGGGGATGAGGGCTTGGCTCACTGGCCTGTCTGCCTGTCTGCCTGTCTGTCTGTCTGTGTGCCTGTCTGTCTGTCTGTCTGTCTGTCTGTCTGTCTGACTGACTGACTGTCTGTCTGTCTGTCTGTGTGCCTGTCTGTCTGTCTGTCTGTCTGACTGACTGACTGACTGTCTGTCTGTCTGTCTGTGTGCCTGTCTGTCTGTCTGTCTGTCTGCCTGTCTGTCTGTCTGTCTGTCTGCCTGTCTGTCTGTCTGTCTGTCTGTCTGTCTGTCTGACTGACTGTCTGACTGTGTGCCTGTCTGGCTGTCTGTCTGTCTGTCTGTCTGTCTGTCTGACTGTCTGTCTGACTGTGTGCCTGTCTGTCTGTCTGTCTGTCTGTCTGTCTGTCTGTCTGACTGTCTGTCTGCCTGTCTGTCTGTCTGTCTGTCTGTCTGTCTGTCTGACTGATTGTCTGACTGTGTGCCTGTCTGGCTGTCTGGCTATCTGTGTGTCTGTCTGTTTGTCTGTCTGTCTGTGTGCCTGTCTGGCTGTCTGTGTGTCTGCCTGTCTGTCTGTGTGCCTGTCTGGCTGTGTGCCTGTCTGGCTGTCTGCCTGTCTGTCTGTGTGCCTGTCTGGCTGGCTGACTGTCTGTCTGTCTGTCTGTCTGTCTGTCTGTCTGCCTGTCTGTCTGTCTGTGTGCCTGTCTGGCTGGCTGACTGACTGTCTGTCTGTCTGTCTGCCTGTCTGTCTGTGTGCCTGTCTGGCTGGCTGGCTGTCTGGCTGTCTGCTGGTTGAACCGTGACTGAGAAGGCGATAACGGCTTCTACTCTCACAGAACAAGCCTGTATAGATTGGGTTATTGATCAATGTGGACGGAAGAAAGAGAAAGCGAGAGAAAGTGTGTGTGTAAGTGTGTGTGTTTCTGTTTCTGTGTGTGTGTATGAGACAGAGACAGAGGGGAAGACAGATAGTGTGTGCAAGAGTGATGGAGACACAGATACAGAGAAAGGGGAAGGAGAATAAGAGGTCAAAAAGTGCAGAAAGAGCTGAAGAACTTTAGAGAGAGAGAGAGAGAGAGAGAGAGAGAGAGAGAGAGAGAGAGAGAGAGGAGTGTGTTTGACATCAATAGAAGTCCATATTAAGCTTTCAGGTGTGTGTGTCTGTGTGAGTGTTGAGCAGTACACAAGCTCATTCAACTAGTAAAAGTTAAGAGTAAAAGTTCCAGACGAGACAGTGGAGGTGCAGCCTACTCCCAGGCTTCACTCTCCCTCTGAAGGATTACACAGACTCTTCCAAACATGTCATGTCCTCAGATGTTTCTTCATCTGCCGGCTTCTCATTTTTCTCTTAATGCCCAAACGCTCTGGAAGCAATAATTAACACGTTTCATTTGAGGCTCCCAGTTTAAAGCTCTATGTGATGACTTTTTTTGTGGTAAAACATTCACTTTTAATTGCTCCTAGTGTTGGAGTTTGCCTTTCCAAGCTCCAACTATGTTAGCAGACGCTAACGCTAATGCTAATGCTAAATACCGCAGCTTTATATTAGCTTGTGTTAGTCGACGGCAGAGGCAGCGTTTTATCCCAAATATCTCACAGTGTTGTGAGTGTTTATGTGTACAAACAGTTTGATCCCAAGCATGTTTACTGATCAATAAACTCACGCTAGTTTGTTGTCTGACGTCATTAAAAGTGCGACGGCAGTAAAAGTGACGTAAGTGTCAGAGTGACATGGTGAAATCTGACCAGAGCAGCTGCTGAAGGGACAGTTATTTCCTTGGGCCAATGATCACAAGTAAGCCTTGCACAATCACAAACGTAACGTGTAATAATACTTTACTATACTTTGTTTATATAGCACCTTTCAAAACAAATGTTACAAAGTGCTTCACACAAACGGATCAAAACAACTGGTGATAAAAGAAATGTGAAGGTAAAAAAATACAATAAAAATATGTTTTCAGGAGAGTTTTAAAGGAAGAACCAGTAGTGTAATTACTTTTCTCGGGGAGTAATAAGTGAAGTTATTCATTATTTTAATTACATAACATGTAATGCTGCTTCATATATTTGGACACCAGCTGGTTATGCAGCGTTCATATGTTTTTCACACATCTGAACAGTTTGATGCCACTAGCTACTGCTGTCACATATTACAGGATGTTTTTGGATTGTGTTAATTAACTTTTCCTCATTCCTATCTGTGCTTCCTGTAGCCTTCTGCTAAACAAGAACACTGTAATTAACAAGTACAGACTGTCCAGTCCCACGGCGCACAGTATACAGCTAATTATATCAGCGCACAAAGGTGGAAGAAACACATTATATTTACTGCTGTTACTATAATTGAGGAGCTGTTTCTCTACCTGTAGTTTTTGGTGTTTCTTTTTTAAGTTAGTAATTGTACCGTGTACCCTTTAATGCATATTTTTACTTACTTAACTCTCCAGTCTGGTAGTATCCCTAACATATGGAAAGCAGCCCATGTAATGCCTTTAGATAAAGGTGGGGAAACCAGTGATCCAAATAACTACCGCCCGATCCTCCAAACTGTCGTGTTTAGCCAAAATCTTAGAAAAACTCATCAATAGTCAACTGCATCAATTTCTGTCTGATCATTGTATTCTAAACTCCCATCAATCCGGTTTCAGACCTCGACATAGTACAGTGACTGCAGCATGTAGCAAATGACATAATCTGTTCATTAGATAGGAAAGAGAGTTGTGTTGCCCTGTTTATAGATTTATCAAATGCATGACACTATGGATCATTCTCTTCATCTGGATAGGCTTAAATCAATTGGTTTTGACATCAATGCATGTAACTGGTTTCTGAGCTATCTTACTGGCAGAACTCAAGCAATAGTTGCTGATGGCCATCAATCTGACTTCATTGAAGTCACTGAAGGGGTGCCCCAAGTCTCAGTTTTAGGTCATATCTTGTTCACATTGTACATAAATGATCTGGGCTGCTAAATTCAGAACAGCTCTATTCATTATTATGCTGATGACACTGTAATTTACTCATCAGCGCCCTCTATTGACAAAGCTTTTACTAATTTACAGTCAGATTTTTTGGCCATTCAAAAGGCCCTGATTAAACTTAAGCTAGTGCTAAACCCAGATAACACGAAATACATGCTCTTTACCAGTTCACATACAAAAAAATCCCATGAATTTTAACATTAGTACAATAAATGGGGTTCAAATTCACAAGGTCCAGTGTTAGCAGCTTCTCCTCCATGTGGAGAATGTGGAACTAGGAACTAATATTTGACAAAGGGGGAGAATTTTCACTGCGGATGTTTTGCTCAAGTGTGATTGGGTATTTTTGCCGCCTCGGGGGTTAAAGTTCACCGATTTCAACATTTCCCTCCCGTGACGCCCGCTTGCCCCGCGCCGCCAGCTATCGCAGGTGGTTTGCCACTTCTCATTAAAAATGAATGGAGGCGGTGCGGCCGCCTGGCGAAACCATTTGCAGGGTCTTCAGCCTGAGCGACTGGCTGAGAGACGACCCCGACACTGAGACACCTGGAGTCCACGAATCAGCTGTTTCGGGGGTCGACCCTCCACCGCTTCTGAAAACATACAGGATGCTTTCGCCTTGAAATACATCCAAGGCCACTGAGGCTCCAGAAGAGTCATAAAAAAAGAGTCATTTTGGTCATCTGTTGACGCTCCAAATCAAACCACGTTCAGAGGAGGAGCGTCAACAGAGACTGACGCACCACTTGACGCTTCTAGAGCTATTCCATCCATTAGAAACAACTGCCTCCTTTGAAAATGTCTGATGCTTCAAGTGCCTTTCTGCCTTCAAACTTCCCGTTTCTTCCTTCCTTCCATCCGCACTACAAAAAATAAATAACTGCTGACTTGTAAGCGAGAGCATCAGAGCAACAAAGGGAGTCGGAGAGAAAGCTGAAGAATGGGAGAGGCAAATACAGTGGGATGAGGAATGATTATAAAGAAGGAGATAAAGAGGCAAGGAGACGCTGACAGGCAGAGAGAGGAAGAGAGGGAAGGAGGGAGGGAGAGAGGGAAGGAGGGAGGGAGAGAGGGAGGGCGACGGGGCTTATTGGTAATTCATGAGTAGGTGACAAACACAAATAGTCACAAAGAGGTGGGAAAGAGAGAAGGCATGAAGGAAGAGAGGAGTAAAGATAAATGTAGACAGGGAGAAGATGTAAAGAGATAGAGAGACAAAGAGAGAGAAGTATGGAGAGAGAGAGAGAGAGAGAGAGAGAGACAATAAAGGGGGACAATAAAGTGAAGACTGGAGGCAAGAGAGGAAAACAGAGAAGAAGACAGATGGAGGAAAGAGAAAAATAGTGACGATGCAATTTGAAGATGAATTTTGGGAACCTGCTATATAGCAACAGGGCATCTGAGTGTGTGTGTGTGTGTGTGTGTGTGTGTGTGTGTGCTAGCATTGGAACCAAGTCAATAGGTGTGTTTCCAAGCAAGACACATGCAACACGCAAACACACAAGCAAGTGTGTCTGTGTGAGTAATCTGTTCCTTGTGTGTGTATGTGTGTGTGTGTGTGTTTGTGTGTGTGTCCATACAGTATCTCTGTGTGCAGGATGAAATTAGAGCCATCAGCAGTGCATTGTTGCATTGCACACACACACACGAGTTATAGGTGCTCATTTTGCCTTGTCGCCTAGCAATGAAAAACAACATCCAAGGAAGTCAGGAGATAGAAAGAGTGCAGTGTGTGTTTGTGTGTACATGCATGAGTGTGTGTATGTGTGCATGCGTGTGTGTGTGTGTATGTGTGTGCACTGATGGTGGCTCTATGCATATATGTGTGTGTGTGTGTGTAGGGGGGTTAATGCAGGAAGTAAGGAAGGAAATCACTCAAAAGCGTTTACCCACTCATCCAGAACAGCTCACTATAAATATAATTATAAAATAGGTGTACTGCCATTTCTTGCCTCACAGTACAGAAGCTACAGATTACATTTGCATTACAAATGCATGTGGATTGATCCCGGCACGCAGCTGTTTTATACCCTTTGATATGAGATTTATTCCTCCAAATGAAACTGTACAGCATCTTGTCAAGAGGGGAACAAGTGGAGATGGGAGTCTTGCTGATATAAACTCTCTGTGTGAGCAGGAGCTGTTGAATGTGACTTCTCTCTTTCTTCCCCCTGCATCTAAACTCCCATTGGCTGTTGCTCGTGTCACTCTCAGATTTATCAGAGTCTCTTGGATGGCTTCACACTGCAGGAACCAGAATCAAACTTGTCTGAAAAAAATCTTGGGCCGGTTCACACTGCAGGATCGTCTGCGCTGACCGCCGGGCCTGAGCGCCCCGCCCCAATCCTGACTAGCCCAGATTCAAATCAGGCTTAGAATCAGCATAAAAAAAATCACCTAGTGTGAGAGAAGAAGAGAGGGGAATGAAGGCAGAGAGGAGACAGCGAGAGAGAGAGAGAGAGAGAGAGAGAGAGGGAGAGGGAGAGGGAGAAAGAGAGAGAGAGAGAGAGAGAGAGAGAGAGACAGTGAGAGAGAGAGAAGAATACTTTAGTGCATCATCAGAGTTTTTGTCTTATTTTTCTACATCTCAGCCCCTGCTTTGTCTCCCTTGCCTAGTTGATATGCTGCTGACATACTTGCACACACACACACACACACACACACACACACACACACACACACACACACACACACACACACACGCACACTTCCACAGGACAAATAAGATTGCTGGGGCTAAACAAATAAACAAGAGAAGTGTGTATGAGCCAATATCGTGACACAAAAATACACATACACCTGCACGAACTCACTCACACATACAGTACACACACACACACACACACACACACACACACACACAGAGAACACACCTCACAGGACAAATAAAATTGCTTGAGCTCAACAGTAAACAAGAGAAGCAGGTTGCTTCTCAGGTAATATTGTAAGGCTAACACACACACACACACACACACACAGGGAGATGTGTGTGTGTGTGTGTTGCTGCTGCTGCTGCCCATTTAACTGTATTGATTCCCCTCCTCCACCTCCCCTCCTCCACCTCTCTTCCTCCACCTCCGCTCCTCCACCTCCGCTCCTCCCCAGGTAACAAGCTATTCATCTCAACACACATTTAAATGGAAATGAGCTGCATGCATTTGGGTGTGCATGCAAGTGTGTGTGTGTGTGTGTGTGTGTGTGTGTGCGTGTGTGTGCGTGTGTGTGGGAGGGAGGGTGGGTGGAAGGGGGGTAGTTGGTGCATTTCTTCTTATTTAAAAAAAATATGCATGTATGCATGTGTGTGTGTGTGTGTAGGTGTGTGTGTGTGTGTGTGTGTGTGCATGTGTGTGTGTGTGAGGGAGAATATGATGTCAAAACCAAATGACTTTCTTTCTACTGTAGCAATTACACTGGTACACAGTCACCCTCCACTGAGCACCGACTGTTCCTGTTCTCCTATCGCCAATCATGACTCTTTCTTTCTTTCTTTCTTTCTTTCTTTCTTTCTTTCATTCTTTCTCAAGCTGACAATCCCCTTCCCTCCTCTCTCTTTTTCTGTCATCAGCTATTAGTTTCTATCCAACTGTCAAAGGAATTTTAAGCAAACTTTTGAAATGTGAATTATGAATCATCAGGGACACCAAGAGGTTTCCGTCATGGGTCGAAGTGAATCGTTTGACTTCCAGGGTGTAGAACATAGTTAGAAAACACAAAATGGAGAAAAGCTGAAGAAGAGAAGAAGAAGGAGAGTCTTTGAAGAAGTGATTATTGTTGGACAAAGTGTTGTTGTTGTTGTTTGTTGTGCTTTGGTCTCTTTATCAGTCCGCTGACGCCTGCTCCTGCTGCTACCTGACATTTGGGAAATGTTACGCTACAACATTATTGTCTCCATCTCTATTTATCGCATTATATTTTCAGCGACATAAAACTTTTCTGCCTCGAGCAAGTGGGGGAAACTTTTTTTTTGTTCGTGACGAGAGGAGAGGAAGTTTTGTTGAAAATTTGCCGTATCCGTTCAGCCTTTCCAATTTGATGCATCTTAATTTGCATAAAAATAACTTGGATGGAAACCAAACTCCTGCCTCCCCCCCTCTCCGCTGCTCCATCCAGAGCTTCAGAGCAGACACAGGACAGTAAAATGTGATGGGAGTTATGTCAGTAAGTATGTGTAATAATAATAATAATAACTTCATTTGTATAGCACCTTTTAACAAGACTGTTTACAAAGTGCTTCACAGAATAGGAAAGGCATAAAAACAAAGAAATAAAAGGAGTAAAACAATAAAAACAATAGTAAAAAGAACAACAAAGGATAAAATTGTCTGTGTGTGTGTGTGTGTGTGTGTGTGTGTGTGTGTGTGTGTGTGTGTTGTTGGCTATTAGTTTCTATCCTGTCTAACTAAGTGTCAAGGGAATTTTAAGCAAACCTTTGAAATGTTGCAAAAAATGAAATATGATTTAGGTGCCAATTGTCAGGTTTCCATCATCTGGATTGAAGCCAATAATTTGGCTTCCTGAGTGTAGAACATAGTTATGTGTGTGTGTGTGTGTGTGTGTGTGTGTGTGTGTGTGAAAACAGACAGAAGGGAGGTAAAGGGCAGATCAAGGGTTCAGCCCAGAACTGTAATGAGAGATGTGTTCTCTCTCTGTGGGACCCAGGCTCATTAAAACATATTGCTGCTGTTGTCATTCAGGAACCCATTAGCACTAAGCCTATGGCTCCTTCTGGGTCCAGACTCACACTGCAGTTTAAAAAAACAAAAAACAATAACGAGTCGGCTGGATAGATGAACCGGATGGATGGATACCTGGAGAGAGAGGTGGAGACGGGGAGAAGAGAACAGAGATCCTGTATGGGGCAGATTCTACATTTATTCATCAGTTTCCAGAAAATGGCTTATTAGCATCGCTGGCAATCCACATTTGAAACCAAGGGAGGCCATTTTAGGGAAACTGACAAGTAAACGTAGAGAGTTTTCTGACATGTGACGAGGGTCTAGCGAGGAAAAAGAGCCGACTAACATTCAAAACGCCGAGTAATCCCTTTAGCGGCGAGTTTGGATCAGCGGGGGTAGGGGGGTGGGGGGGGTGGAAACAACTTCAGGCACTCTGCTGTGGAGCAGGAACAAGTCACTTAGTTAAAATAAAAAAGCCTTTGTTGTAACATTGCTTGTACACTTTAAAACAGTGGTTCTCAACGTGGGGTCCGGGGACCACCAGGGGTCCTTGAGTGGGTTCCAGGGGGTCCCCAGCAAAATGATGAGTTGTTAAACTTCAGCATTATTTCATTTACAAGAAGTTAACACAATTAGAGAATGTAGAAGAATGACGGTTTTGATCATAGTTTCTCTGTTATCTCTACCTACAATACAGATAGTCATGGAATTCTGAACAAAATCATATGTAACAATAAAAATATTCTCAGATTTGGGTTTGAGAGACAAAATCTCATCAAATGGGGTCCGTGGCCCTATTGTGTATTAAATTAGGGGTCCTTGTTTTGAAAAAGGTTGAGAATCACTGCTTTAAAAGGCCGACCGGCTTCGACCTGCACAGATCTTCATCAGGGTTCAGAGAGCGCCTGAAGTTGTTTTTCCTCATGTGACGCACCGAACCGCTTTTCTTCAAGATTCAAGACCTGATTTTTCCACCGCCCAATTATTCACCTGATTTTTTTTTGGAGTTTTATATGAGAAAGATCAGTCCTCCAGCACGCCACGTTTTTCCTTTATAAGCTTGCAAGACGAAGATATAATCGGTCGATGGATGGGAGGTTTTCAGCTCTTCGACAGGGGTGTGAGCGAGTGTGTGAACACGGTCATCCCAAAGTCTGACTCACACCATGGCCCGCCCTATTCCAAGTCTTAACCCATGACTGGTTAATTAGCAGTGCACCAGGAGCCTCCCACCTGGTTAAGGGCCAGACCCGCAGTCTCAACAGATTGCACCTTCTAGCGCCAGCACATTACTGATGCCAGTTTTATTAGAACCGGTGGAGAGAGCTGCCATGCATGCAGCACAGCTAATTTAACAAGGGAGGGAGAGGTAGAGAGAGAGAGAGAGAGAGAGAGAGAGAGAGAGAGAGAGAGAGAGAGAGAGAGAGAGGGTGGAAAAGATGGATTGCAGGTTAATAAGAAGATCGTACAATGGTTGGATAATTGAGGATTCTTCTCTCATCTATCTCATCGCCGCCCACCTCGTTAGAAGTCAGTCCTCCGGTCAGAAAATGTTTCTAATTGTTGGTGCCGGTACACCGCTGATGGTCCAACTCAGAGCCGAGGGTTAGAATACAATTAAGAAAGTTACTGTTCCATGAAATCGTTCGACAAAACCCTGAAATATTCTGGTGTTCAGATGAGCAAAAACTGCAATGGCTGTTTAATTTTGATGTGTTTAAGTTTGCTAACGTTATCTTAAAAGCCTGGAAAAGAAGGCAAGATAGATTGTTTAATTAATATTTATTTTGATTTTTCAGTAACACATAGTAAGCTTCTGTCAGTGATTTAGGAGTTCTGCCCTACTCAATGATGGTCTGAAGATCTGAAGGTGAAAGATGCTTTAGTTTCTTTATTTTCTTTCTCTGTTGTTTGACAATGTATACGCTGTACTCTGGTCCTGGCTTGTTTGAATATAATGTGTCTTGTAAGCCCATGTGGGCTGGGCATACAATTGTATGCACGACACAATAATACAATTTCATTCATTCATTCATTCATTAAACAGCAAAGACAAGAGAGAAGGAGAAGGATTTGGTAAGCGACTGGCACAAAGAGCAAGTCGTTTCATATGCTTCCTTCACTGAGGGGCACACTGCAAAAAATCTCCATCTTAGCAAGTAATTCTTTTATTGAGTCCTAAAATCGTAATTTTCTTAAAATAAGTGGAAAAAATCTGCCAATGGGGTTCGATAATTTCACTTGTTCCTAATGCAGTTTCAGGAATTTTGTAAAATCTATTTTGTAGAATCAAGTGTATCATTTTCTTGATAGTGATCTGCCTTCAGACTGACACTCATTTCCAGAAAAGTTCCGAAATAAGTGAAGCTGCATTAGAAATAAGCGGAGTTATCTCTCCCCACTGGCAGAATGTTTCTCTTGGTTTAAGAAAAATAAGATGTGAGGGCTGAATATGAGACAAAATGGACGGTGTTATCAGTGCAGACTAGTCCTCCGGTCATGGCGTACTGCATATTTTGGTGCCAGCACACTGCCATGACCTAATTGCCAGCTCTGAAGTGCCGGTGTGCAGCTGATGCCAGTTTTAGCACCGGGCCAGAGCGTCCACTTTCCAACTCACCGCCACAGAATATAACAAGAGGCCTGATCCCCCCCATTTTAAAAACCAAAAGAGGTTTTTTTATGACGCCGTTGCCTGCTTTAGCGGTCACACACATCCATTACACAAACCAGCCACACATCCATTATGAGCTCAAGCCCGCAGCTGCACTTCAATTCCCCCGATCCACAACCACAAGTGCTGCAGGTTTGGTTCGTAGCTGAGGTCCAGCCACAGCCAGCAGCCATGACAGCCGGCTCTCCTCCTGCAGAAACCACAGCAGGTGTCGGGAGCCTTGGAGGAGAATAGTGGACGGGTATTATCCTATTATCCTAGCCCTCTGATAGTGTTGAGGAAGAAACGGAAAATGGAAAAGTATACTATACTAAGCAACATTCTACGGAGCCCGGGAGTGGCCATTGGGAGAGAAAAAAAGTTATATCGAGTCCACGATTTACTGTAACTTAGTCCATTTGTGCGCACAAGATACAATTCGTTCCCTTGATTTCGTTAAACTGCGCAATTTAGGAATTAATGCAACTTAAAAGGAACGTTTTAGGTATTGCAGATAGGCCTAGCAAGGATTTGGTATGCTAATATCCATTGTCTGTTTACACTGAATAGGCAAATCCCCCAAATATTGCAACATATTTAGCCACTTAACCTTCAGGCCATGTAAACACAATCAGGAGGCTGCAACACACCCAGGACAGGCCACATTTAAACATAATCACCAATATGTGCACTGACTCTTTATAAGCTTGTGAAGAGCTCATGTATTCTATATCGAGAGCACGATATCACTATCTCAAGGGCACGTTTTGGCAATTCGTATAAACCAAAACAAGGCTCATTTTAACCAGATCGAGGGAACAAATTGTATCTTGTGCGCACGAAAAAATAAAACAAGAGCTCGAATTGCATATCGTGCGCACGTTACAGTAAATCGTGGCCACGACATAAACAATTTTTCTCCCGATGGCCACTCCCGGGCTCTGTAACATTCCTATATGCTCACTTAATATACAGGTGTGCAATGTTGCTTAGTATCGGTACTTTTCCATTTCTTCCTCAATAAATATATAAATCTTATAAAATATATAAATCTTCACAAGGTCCAACACTAACTTTACATTCCTCAGAAATCTACTGGAGCCAAAAGACAGTCACACTCTTTCCAAATAAAAAAAATACTTAATATGCCAAAATGCCTTATGTGTTTTTATAAGTTAAGAGATTTCAGCATCTCTATTCTATATGGTAGAAGCCTAATTCATTTCCGGGCCCATCTGTCATTGCAGTTCAGTGCATATTTTCTGAGTATAAGGACATGAAGGATGGGTTCAGCTTAATTACCCATTTGCATCATTTTAGGGACAAATGCCAGCAAAGCGCTTCACACCTAGCGGCCTGCCAAGTGCCGTCCTGCCCAGGAACAAGATTTACTACTTTACCGCTCTGCTGCATGAGGACTAACCAAGACTGAGGGTTCAGCTCAGCCTGAGACGATGCTCCGAAACCAAGTCTGTGAGGTCTCCTGCTGCCCCGTGTCGACGGAGGCAGCGGTTCATTTGTCTTCATCAAGACAAAAGTAAATGAGGGGAAAAATTGAGGGAGTCACTCTCAGAGAAGTTACAGTATACTGGCTGACCAGAGGTGTCACCAGTGTGAGAGTGACTGCTCAATAATAGAAAGAAAGAAAGAAAGAAAGAAAGAAAGGAGGATAGCTGAGGAGACAACTGAAATTTTGTATGGCCATCTGCTTCCTACCATCATTAGCTGACAACCACACACACACACACACACACACACACACACACACACACTCAGAGGCAGGGTGCTAATTGAATTACAGCTGTGCTTGGTTTGTTCCAGATAGAGCCAATCAGCTCTGATGCTGCTGTCATGGATTCCCTCTGATGTCTGGCGCCCTAAAAACGCTGCAGACGGGGGAGTAGCTGTGTCCCGCATTCGCCTGCAAAGTACAATACATGAATACAAGATGGGAAAAAAAAGAAAGCAGCGTGGAGAGCGGAGAGAGAGAGATAAATCGCTCTTTTGTCTACAGGCCACAGCGGCTGGCACATTTCAAGACAGGAAGAGAGGAGGAGGAGGAAGGAAGGGATTTATACTGAGAGTGTAAAATATGAATCTGTTTAGGAGACACACCGGCCATGTTCGTCCAGATTTCTTCTTGATTTTGTACCACTACTGATGCAGGGAAGGTTTGCTGGGAAACATGTGCACCTTTTCAGCAACATTCAAGTGGTTGTATGCACTGAAGATTTCAGATTCTTAAAATTAGATAATTGCAATAAAATGAAGCTTGTTTTGGGGCATTTTTTTTTACTGTAATTCCCTTCAGAGGGACTGCTTGGGTGTTACCCTTTCCTGTAGGTTGTGGGCGTGGCCCAAGTTGATTGCCATGACTAATTCAGGTGAGTCAGTCAGTCATCAGACACTTCTCCTGATGCTCCTAACACCAAACTCTCTCAGCTTGTATTGAGTGATGCAGAGTTACAGTCTGTCTGTGTGTGCGTTTTGCAACTGTAGTGGCTGATTTATGTGAGAAAAACATTGATTTTTTATGGATTTTCTTTTTTAGCTACAACTAGATTGAGCTAGCAAAGCATTTCTGTGTTACAGATGTGGAATTTATTAAATTTTGCTGACGAAACATTTTGGCAAACAGGCTGGTATGATCTAATACTGAAAGATAACCTATAGCATTATAATCCAGTGGGTCTTTTCTTCTTGACAACACATCAGTGAATGATGTGGTTCTCCTGACTCCTCCAGCTCTGCAGTAACTTCGACTCCAGCAGCGGTTGATGCTGCAGACTGAGCCCGGCGCTGTGGGGCATCTGCTTGTTTAATCCTGGGATCAGGGAGCGATGAAATGAATTCAAAGTAGCCATTTTAATGAGGAATTGCATATTTTATTTGGATATCCTTTTAATCGTGGGAGCTGCCCAGTGCAAACACAGACTTCTAGCGCTGACCACCTGGAAGCTTTTCTGCCCCTATTAAATTTCACCTGTTAAAAAGAAGTGAGACACGTTTTGAAAAATGTGAATCACTTTGGTGGAGAGGGAGAGTCTGTGATAGAAGGCTCAGATTCAGCCGCTCAGCCAGACTATGGAGAGACACCGAGTCTCACTTTCACCACTAAGGAGTCATAAAAGTGTTGAAAGTGTAAAATTGTAGAATAAAATATTAGAACAAAGAAGAAATCAGTCCAAGCTTAGATACACAGCAGATGCAACTACAACAAGTTTGACATTGAGCAGGATAGTAGTCTGTGCATTGATGGATCCACCCATCTGTAGCTGGAAGTGGCAAAAATTAGTGCTTGGATGAGATTTTTATGCACTCAATGCAATAGTACCTCAACTAACTTTGGCTTTACATCACAGATCGGGGTGTGGCCAGAGGTCCAGCAGGGCGTTCAATTTCAGCTGATGGTGGGCAGGAAAACTATGATTTTCTGCCATATAAAAGTCTGTTATGATGATATTGTCTCAGAAGTGTTCAGCCCATGCCCAGGACTGACACATTCCACCTTACAGAAGACATACGAACAAGTTCACACCTCGAAAAATGTCATGCAGAGTTTAACTTCACTTTCAATCCATCGCAATATCATACTGTATCGGTCCTTCTCCACCAATCCAAAGGGGAATGAGAGATGCACAGAGCTTGGTAAAGATGGAGGAATGAAAGGAGGTGGAGGAACAGAGAGATTTATCATCTGCATAGTAAATTCATCATGCTGATAGCGGGCTCCTGCCAGGCTCTTCATCACACAGACGGGTACATTTAACAGCTCGCTCTGCAACACACTGATTGTAATACACTTACAGAGCCAAGACGCACTACATCCTATGCGATGTGGCACTGTATAACCACTCCTTTCTCCTCCAGTCTCTTCTTCCCCCTCTCTCTATTTCTCTCCCTCCCTCCGTCTCTCCCTCTCTCTCTGTCCGTCGCTGTCGAAGAGCCACTTGCTGTGTAAATTCATTTTCAGCTCTTTCACTCGGTGTTGGCACATTTTAATTGCTCACGACTGAAGAGCCATTGGTTTAGCAGGCCTTGCACGCAGTGGGATGGAAGCAGTGAGGAGGTTTTCCTTCAGTGACAGAAGAAGTGGTGTCGGTGTCACTCGGGGAAACGGGGAACCAAAATCTGAGACAGTGGTAACAGCTGGAGACGCTCGACATTCAATTAGCGACTGCAACCGTTACGAAAAATCTGATAGTTCGCTCTCCACTGTTGTCACAACAGAATAATTAATAGATTATCTTTTCTCTGTTGCTTTTGTCTTTTGTCACAAGCTGGGAAACACAGGTAATGAGGTTTTCACATTGTAATGGTTATGCTACGTATGTCTCCAATAATGACTGAGTGTCTCCAAGATGAGTTTAGAAATATGCAGGTCGCATACTGATTTTCACTGTGAGCTGCATTGATTTTATTACACAAGGCACTGAGGCAGGAGCTGAGGAGAGTGTGGATGTCTGTTAACAGTATCATGTATTTCAATTAGCAGAGGGCGGGCTGCTGCTGAGTTAGCAGACGCCTCCTTCAGTCTGGTCATTTTGTGTTCAACAACAAGGTGCAGAGTGAAGGCCGGGTTGCAGAAAGATATTGTGATACGGGAGAAGAAACAAAGTCAACTTGACCTGAAAACAAGAGGAAGCTGCTGTCCATTTCGCGGCACGCTGTTGACGTAAAGCGGAAGGAATTGTCGTAGGCGTACTATACTTTGGAAAGTAAATTGTCAAGATTCAAAAAGTCAAAAATCACCTACTTTCAATCAGTCACACCTTTGACAGAGTGTGACTGAACTCTAGTAATTGAAGGGTTTCATTCCAATATGTCACAGAGCCATTTTGGGAACAATTTGCAACCTGAAATTCATCAGCCAGTATTTCAAAAATCCACAAATGATTGTATCTTAATGCAACTTTTTGTAAGCAAAGATCTTAAAGCTGAACTCTTTTTCAACATATTGGCTTCTTACTCTGTTATGAGACATGTACTGTATATATTTAGTTGTCAGTTAATCCATGACCTGACACCTCGCAGGATTTATGCTGCACTACTTCACACAGTGGAACATCTAGACAGGCAGCCACAGCTGGATGGCAGATAGTAAACTAGGAAGTGCTAATTTCTGGAGTGTGCATTGGCCCTAGGGGACTGAGCTCCACACCCAGGCAAGCAAGATGTAAGGAGCTCTAGTGAAGCAATTGATAAGATTTTGGTTAGAATTGTTCCGTATGATGGGAGAAAATGGGGAGAGTTATGCTTTAAGATGAAGCATTACCTCTGCAGTAACCCATAAAGCACTTTCCTTTCATACCAGTAATAATTTTGTAAGAGAAAAGTGTCTTTTTTGTATTAAAAAAGTGGATATCTCATTTTGAAATGAAACTGCAGTGGACTGAGGCAGAAACTGAGGAAGTGTGGGCAGCATCTAAATTACTTTGCCTATAATCCCTGCTGAATTATTGAGGCAGCAGGATTAGAACTATGACTGAGCGGTGATCATCATTGGTCTCCTGTGGGCCTTCACCTGTCACCGGGCAGGAGATGCAAATTTCCTAATTTGACCCTGGAGTGATGTTTTTGGCTGGACCGCAACAGCGGGGCCAGCCCTATAAACGCAAATGTCTGTCACTGACTGACTGACTGAGTGACTGACTGACTGATCAAGTTACACCATTGGTCGGCCGTGGCACATCATAGGATCACAGAGCCAGAAATTTAAGTTTAGTTTTCTCCGCCATCTTGTTTCTCCGCTGAGATCGGGAGCCCGTTTCTCCCACACAGTCAGCAGGCTGACCAATATCATGCATGTAAGCTGGAGCTAAAGTAGAATCTATACAATTATATCATATCATATATATTATATCACTTTCTCACCGAGGCACATGGCAGCGCTGAGATGAAAAGACTCAAGACGGAAGAAGAGGAAAAGGAATGAAAGAGTTGTCAAGTGCCGAGAAGTAACGCTGCAGGAGGGATACGTGCAAGTAAGACATAAACAGAGAGAGAGACAGGCAGCAGTAACAGGATTAATAACTGTTTATCCCTGTGTGAGACAGACAGACAGACAGACAGACAGAGAGACAGACAGACAGAGAGACAAATGGACAGATAGAGAGACAGACAGACAGATAGAGAGACAGACAGACAGAGAGACAGACAGACAGACAGACAGCGAGACAGATAGAGAGACAGACAGACAGACAGATAGAGAGACAGACAGACAGAGAGACAGATGGACAGATAGAGAGACAGACAGACAGAGAGACAGACAGACAGACAGACAGACAGATAGAGAGACAGACAGACAGATAGAGAGACAGACAGACAGAGAGACAGACAGACAGACAGATAGAGAGACAGACAGAGAGACAGATAGACGGACAGATAGAGAGACAGACAGGTCGTGGTAAAAGGAACAAATAGCTGTAATAAATCTTTCAGCTTGTAACGGAGACACAAAACACAGGCGCTCTAGGGAAAACGACATGTAACATGAGAGGGAGGGAGGGGGGAGGGGGAGAGAGAGAGAAAGAGAGAGAGAGAGAGTAGAGCTGCTCTGGAAAAGATTAAAGAGCGAGTGAGTGAACGAGAGACTGAGAGAGCGAAAAAAGAGAGGCAGTGCAATATTTGGGGGGAGACAGAGAGAAAACAAGACTGTAGAGATAGAGATAGATGGACAGAGAGATAGAGAGAGAGAGAGAGAGAGAGGAGAGAGAGAGAGAGAGAATACCCTGGGGACCCTCCCTAGTACAGGAGCTCAGGCAGGGAGCAGTGGAGGTATAACAAAGTGTGAAGAACAGGGGAGCCACAGTATCAAACTCCTCCACTAGATCACCTCCTCTTCACCTCCTCTCCTCCTCCTTCCCTCTTCCTCCCAGTTGGGACTCCAATTAAATAAAATCGGGTCTCGACAAGATGTTTTTTTGGTTTTTTTTAATAATTGGGGTGGGGGGTAAGCTATTTGTTGTGATAATCAGAATGTTATATGTAGGCCCCGGATATATATATGTATATATATGCATGCGCAAAGGCTGCTCGGGTTTGTTGAACCAACTGAAACAAGTTTCGTTTCCGTGTTGCGCTATTCATCAAGATCCCGTGCGTAATTCTGAACAGATTTCTGTCATTCATATTTCTCAGTAATCCGCAAAGTCTGACTGTTAATTCCTTGTGTCAATTATGTTTTTATCACCAGTCAATCAAAGGTTACGATTTGAAATGTAAGTGTGGGGTTTTCGCTGCCTACGGCACCACTCGCTTTGCAAGTCCTTTGCGAGAGGAAGCAGCTGTTCAGTGAGATCCCGCACGTAACTCTGAACAGATTTTTGTCATTCAAACAACTCGGAATTAGACAGCCAACTTATGAACAGCCAACTTACTAAGAAAATTTCGGTTTTAAACCAAGCTCAGGCCCATAAATGCAGCCAATGGGACGGGCCTGTGCCGGGCTCAGACAGAACGTGCACGGGCTCGGGTCGGGAGGGCTTGTGTTTTTGGGCCCAATCTAAGGTCTGACCTGATGTGACCCCACATGGAGGAAATGTACAGCAAAACAGGCTGTGAATCTGACTGAACCCCTCCACTACTTTGTTTTCATCTCCTTTCGTCTCCTCTCTTCACCTCCTAAACACCTTCCCTCCATCCGTCCATCTACGTTGTTTATTCTTCATACACTTTACTCCTTCCTTCACTCCATCTCTTACAGCGCCTCAAGGCAAGTGTGTGTGTGCATGTAGGTATGTGTGTGTGTCTGTGTGTGGGAGTGTGTGAGTGTGTGTTTGCCAGGTCAGGTAGGTTTACATAGTCCAGGTGGCTTCTCAGCTGGTGTCGTGTTCATCAGGATGTTGTACCTGCATGTACCACTCACCTTCGCACTTACAGGTCACAGCACACACACACACACACACACACACACGTATATCGGTCACAGGATACACCTATGATGATATGATAATTCCTTCCTCAGCAGATTTGTTATGCATTTACAGTAACCATCCCTCATCTAATAAACATTTGCATTTGCCTCACAGCCATCACATTATACACAGCACTGTGTTTATGCATACAGCAACAATACGTATATACTGTATATTGTATATATTACCACAGCTAAGTGTGAACGTTGTTTTGTATGTTTTAGGTTGGAAGAAGAAGAAAAAGAAGAGGAAGAAGAACAACAAGGCAACAGGAATTGCCTTTTGGTATTTCCCTCATTATCTTCGGCCGCTCCCCCTCCAAGCTAAAAACATACTAAACATGATTCATACTTAGCGTTGTTGAATAAATGATAAACACACGATAAGTAAGTCTGGAAATAAATGAATGGATGTATGAATAATAAATCTGTTTACTTCCTCCACTCCTTTCCTCCATGTTTTTCTTTCTATACATGTGTGTGCAGCACCGAGCCTGCAGGCTACAGTTTCCATAGGAGCCATCTGCACAGTATGGAGCTCCCCCTGGGACCTGTGTGTGTGTGTGTGTGTGTGTCCAATAATCTGTATGTGTGGTATATACAGTATATACAGTATGTGTATGTTTCTGTGTTTCTGTATTGGTGTGTCTTTGTGTCAGTGAATTTAGTGTGTGTGTGTGTGTGTGTGTGTGTGCCTGAATCTTTGTGTAATGCTATCTGACTCAAATGTTCCTCTTTCTCATCCCAAGGCGACCGGGTAAAGCATGTGTGTGTGTGTGTTTACATACACAGTACGTGTGTGTCTGTATGTGTGTGTGAGTCTGTATGTTTGTGGCAAGTTGGCCTAATGGTTAGAGTCTTGTAACCTAAAAAATAGAATCCCTGCAGCCGCCAATATCTGTCAATGTTCCCTCCCCCTCGATTATCCTCCCTCCAATTATTTCCCATCATTCTTTGTGATTTAAAGGCACAAAAACAGCCTAAAATATTGAATATTTTCTTGACTGATGGCGAATATGGATGGAGGCAAAACTATCTACAAACGTAAATTATTTAGTCTTTACTCTTTAAATCAAAACTCTCTTCAAATTGTTGACGTACACAAGCACATGGCTGCATTGATGAAGAGCAAAGATGCTTCTGTAGCGTTCTCCATAGCAACAGAAGATGAAGTGACGAGGGAGTGACGCTGCTCCATCCCTGTTTTTACACCGCTTCACTCCTCTTCCTCCTCCTCCTCCTCCTTCACTATCGTTCGGTGGCTTGGAGTTTAAATTCTCCTGAAGCGAAGAGTCAGCTGCTGGACTCCTACCTATCCTCGGTGGAAGTTGCTATGGATAGGATCGTCCCGGGGAGGGGGATGGGAGTGGAAAAATTCAATTGGATGACGGAAATGGAAAATGGAAATGCGTGTATGCATGAGTGCCTGTCAATAGCAGGGCGAGGAAGGGGTCTTTGAAGCCGAGTTTTGACAGAATGGCAGCGGCCGGACCGAACACACTAATATAAATCTAATACTGGCAAAACCACAAGTTAACAAGTTTATATTTGATCCTATAGAGACGAATTCCCCCCACAGCAGTATGCCACATATAAAGGATTTGCAGTTGTGTCTCAAATCTAGCAACCACAGCTCGGCCATCATGGACATTCTTTGGAGAATTGGCTGTGTGCAATGAAGGCTATATATAGACCTATAGCCTCTAGAAAAACATCTAGAAAAGTAGGTTGTTTTGGTGTGGGTGTTGATCCATTCAGAAACATTATAAGTAACAAGCCCAGATGGTGTACAGACCCAGGGCGTTTGTGTTCAATTCAGTGCACTGAAGCATTACGACACGGTTATCAGTGAAATCATTCCACTATCGTCACTTAAATACCACAGGTAATAACATTTCCCCCCGAAGGATTGCCTCCTTGTCGTGGTCGGGGGGCATGCGTGCCCCAATGACCCCAAGAGCTATACCGACAGGGGCTTAGTCTCCTGGTAGGGACACCCAAGTCGATCAGGTCAAAGGGTAGAGGTCTGACAAAGTGCAATCCACTGGTCCTCCAGGTTGTCACAGAAACAGCATCAAAGGAAACACCTTCGTTGCTGCCCTCCATGCCAGTAGGCATAAAGGGCAGTAAGTAAAGTAAGTAAGTAATAATGTTACCTAACGTTAAAGTTTATGGGGCAACGGTAGACGTGGATGTATTTAAATGAACAGCAGAGAGTGAGGCTCACTGTGTGTGGGAGCAATGCTCGGCTAGTGTGACACGTTTATCGGTTAAATTACCTATTCCACCAACGTCACAGACCACAGGTGATAACGTGACCGACCATTAAGGTTTGCAGGACAGCAGAAGATGTGGATGTCTGTAAATTGACGGCGAAGAGTGTGGCTCTGTGTGTGAGATCCAATATGGTATTATCAGTATTGGAGTCAATGTGGCATTTAACCCATGGGCGAGAGGCCATCTCTTAGTCAGAGACGCCCTCTAGAGGCCATCTCACGAAGCAACATCTAACTGACTGACTGCATGGCCTGAATTTGACACGTGATGGCTTCAGCTGGTGGTCTGATGAGGTGGATTTGTTTCCAAATGTAGGTTACTGTGACACAGTAAACTGTCTTGTCTTTAGCCTTAGCATCACTGACCTTATCTCCACTCCAATGCAGTATGAGTTGTAGCTTGAGAAGAGTCAGCTCAGTTAACCTGAACAGCTGTTTTTTTGGCTTTGTTAGCTAATTAACTAGCCAGCAGGCTAATTTGAACAAAATGAAACTACTAGACACTAACGCTAGCTTCTTCTAGATTAGCTAGTATACAATTCAGATCTGTTTATAACAAGACACTGCTGGTTAGCTGACCAGGTATGATTTGTATGAAACAAAATGATCAGTTCCCAGTCACAAACAGCACAGAAATTAACCAAGTATATTAAATTCAGACGACCATGTTGTACGTTTAGAAACACAATCTGCTGTTCACAGCCACTGTTGCCCAGGACCTGAGGACCTCCAACATGGCCGCCAGAGGGTGTGTTACATCCCCTGGAAGCCCCTCATTTGGCATTTCATGTTTCCTCGTCTCAGCTAAATACGGGTAAAAAACAGACAGCAGCCCATAATTGAGCGCCACATACCAAGCTCAGCTGGGGTCGACTCTCATGCTAATGCCGACTACAGGCTTCACACTCATGTTACGCCGTTTCTGATCGGCGGAGCTGACTACAGGCAGCTGAGTCACGCACCCAAAATGCCACCGACTCTGCAGGAAAAGGCCATCGAAGAATAGATGCGAGAACATTGGAAACAAAAAGTGGCTTCAGGCTGCGTTGTAGCAATAAACAGCATCTTTATCTGTAACGGCTCCATCTATCTCTTCGGTGTATCAGCGATCTTATAGCCTCTGTGTCTCCTGGCCCCGCTGGCATTAGTGACACACTTCTGCATATCGCTACAGCAACAGCACCGGGGAGGATGTGGCATGATGCAACACATGTTGTGCAGAGTTAACACGGGCTGACTGTCCAGCCAGCCCGGAGGTTCGTCTTTGGCGTTCTTCTGCTGGCGAGCGGGGCTGCCGTCTCCAAGCAGGATCATGAAAAACTAGTCTGTGGTTTAGTTCATTTAATTGTCGTCGTGCATCCGCAATCAACTGCTGATCAGAGTTCACATAGGCTCTGGTAAGCATGAGGGCTTTTATGGAGAGAGGGTAGAGTCTGCATACTGCTTTGATGCTCCTAATGTGGTGGTAAAATACACACACACACACACATCAAACTTCTGTGAAGCTGTGAAGAGCCTACGTTTCCCTGAATAGATAAAGGTTTAAAAAAAAAACATGTCACACAAAAAAAAAACATGTCACTATCTTGAAGAAGTGACAACAAAAGCAGAGATTGTAACATTATTACCTTTTCCTTCCTGACAAAACAAAGTAAATGACTAATTTAAATATGATGGTACATTGTTCAGGGAGAGGTGGGGGGGGGGATGGTTCAAGGAGGAGGAGGCAATAACACTGCCATCTTTCCTTTTGCTGTCCCTCCTCCAGTATCGTTGGACAAACCTCGTAAACATCGCTAATCGCATCATCTGACAGGCCTTTATTACCCAGCTCCCAAATAGCAGCTGCAAATTATTCTAAGCATTTGATTCAATATGCATGAACGCCAGCTGGGCCGGGTTTACCGCATCGGGACGATTCAGGTGGTGTCAGGTAACCTGTCATCCAGAAAAGTGAGCTAAACTGACTAGCTTTAACTTCACAGCCTCCGTTGCATTGTTCTGCGGAGGCAAAGCGTACCCATCTGGCACCTCGGCGGAATAAAACAAACCACAAAAAAGTGTTTCAGAAGAGGGATAGCGAGGCTCTTCAACCCGGCAGATGAAACATTCATTCAGGCAAACGACCTACGCGCCGCAGCCCACACAGGCTTCATCAAAGAGCCGGAGAGCAGAGCAAGTGCTTCTCTGAACATCGTCTGTGTAAACAACAAAAAGAATTTACAAATGCCGTTTGACTCCAGCGGTGTGTGATGGCAGAACTGAGCGAGAACGAACGCTGAGCCAAAAACACACACACACACACAAGGGCTGTGCTGCGTGTCGGGGCGACATAAGCGTTTCCTTCAACAGGCACATAGTGGCGGAATAAATTCAGCCGCTTTCACAGTGATGAAGACCAGCTCTTCAGTCCATATCATTAAGGATATTGCACATAATTTTTTAAGCACTGGGGAGGGACTTATGGTTTTTATTTTGGCTTTAAGGGAGGGACATACAATTTTAAATGGCTGTACTTAGGTGGCACAACTTCGACTACAACTGACGCTGGCATAGTTAAGTGGTGTATATACTAAGGGTTATATACTAAAATATTTAATGCAAAATGCAGCGTGCTCCGGTAGTCTACAGGTTAAGACGCATATCTCATAGCCGCAATGTCTGTGGTTTGAATCTGGCTGTGGACTTTTGTTGCATGTCGCCCCCCCCATCTCTCTCTCTCTCCCTTTATTTTTCCTGTCTTTGAACGTTTAGAACATTTAGACCATATTTCACCGGTGTAATATCCCGGTGAAATCTGGTCTAAATGCGAACGTTCAATCAACGTCTTCAAATAGTCTGTGAAAAGACTTTCACTTTTAAACCTGTTTTGAACGTCTTTTCACTGGTGACCACAGTCATTTTTTAAACGTCTTTTCAACGGAAAAATGCTCACTGGGGAGGGTCATGCATTTTCCCCCAGTCACTCAGGGAGGCTCAAGGAAAAATATTTGTAGCTCCGGGGTAGGTCAAGATAAAAAAAACAAAAAACAAAGTCACACCCCAGCCCCCCCCCCCCTCTCTCATAAATAACAAACAGTCCCTAACTTCAATACCCAGAAATCACGTAGAGTAACATCAGTAAACTGCACTCTCCTCAGACCTAAATGTCTTCTTCTTAGTGGCTGGTGGGGTGGAGGAGGTGAAGGAGATTTAGGAGATAGATGTGTATTTTGAAGTTTTGATTCATCACTCCCTTTAGGCAGAGAACATCTCCCGCCCATACCAACAGCAGAATTGAATTTGGGCAAACAGGGCGAATCTATGGCATCTCAATCACAGGAGATGGGACGCTCTTGTCTGTCGCAGTGCTGCACTGTGTGATTTAGGCTGATAAGACGAGTGTATTTTTATATAAAAAAAAATCTTGCCTAACACAACCATGTGTCTTCTTTGGGACAACATATATTAGTTTTATTTTTCAACACGAGATATGTTAAAGGAATAGTTCACGCAAAAATGAAAATTCTGTCATCATCTACTCCCCCTCATGCCAAATGAAACACAGGTGAAATTTGTTAGTCCATATAACACACAGGGAGGCTGCCAGCACAACTTGGTAGCAGCCTTCTCCAAAACAACTGAAGTCAATGGGGACCTGTTCTTTAGAGTTGTGCTGCAGCCTCCCTGTGTGTTATATGGACAAACTTCACCTGTGTTTCAACTGGCATGAGGGGGAGGAGATGATGACAGAATCTTCATTTTTGGGTGAACTATTCCTTTAATGGAAATATATTTTAACAAAACACATGTTGCTATTAACATATCTTGTGTTGAAAACAACACAAATATAAGTTGTCCCAAAGAAGTCTAAATCACAAAGCTTTAAAAGACAATCAGTGAGCGGAGCATGTGGAAGGAAGGCGATGTCCTTTCATAACACAGACTGAGATGAAGGGATTTATTTGTATGTTCCTGTTTCCAGGAGAAAACGCCACTCTTTGAATGATCATCAACTCTACACACACACACACACACACACACACACACAGCCATGTCCCTCCCTCACAAACAGCTCCCAAATTAAAACCAATAAAAATCCAATAAAGTCTTGTCCATAGACAAACATCCCTCCCAGACAGATGGCCTTCCCTCTGATACATCAGAACAGTTTAATTTGCTAATTCCAGACAGATAAGCCGACCGGCATCGCTCGATAACAACACACACAATAATTAACGTGGGTCATTTATTGAGCCTTGAAAGCCAACGCTGTTAAGGCTTTAAACCCACTGTCAGATGGCAAGTGACAGAGAGAGAGAGAGAGAGAGAGAGAGAGAGGGAGAGAAAGAGAGAGAAAGGGAGGGGGAGAGAGAGAGAGAGGGGAGGGAGAGAGAGAGAGAAAGAGAGAGTATGTGTTGGTGAATGTGTGTGTGTATGTGTGTGTGTGTCATGTGTGAGGTGTTTGCATGCACACATATGTGTGTGTGTGTGTGTGTGTGTGTGTGTCTGCTTGTAAAAGACAGAGTGTTAGTGAGTGTGCAGTGTTTCTGTCCTCATTGGATTTTGTATGTGTTTCCAAGTGTGTATGAATGTATGGTGTGTGTATGTAAGAGTGTGTGTGTGTGTGTGTATGGTGTGCATGTGTCCGTGTGTGTGTGTGTGTGTGTGTGTGTGTGTACATACAGTACATTTGTCCAAGTCCTCGTACCTCGTACCTTACGGTGCGCAGTGTGTGTGTGTACGAGAGAGGACGTGATTTTGTGTGTGTGTGTGTGTGTGTGTGTGTGTGTGTGTGTGTGTGTGTGGCCTCTGACAACAGTTACCCAGCAGATAATGAGACACTCCCAGCAACACCTACAGCAGATCACAGCATCGGAGGAACACACACACACACACACACACACACACACACACACACACACACACTCAACAATTCACTCACACAGACACACACACACATGCATACATTCAGATATACACACAGAAATACGCAAGCATACGTTTACACACAAACAAACACACAAATAGACATAATCTCTCTTTCTCACACATACACACACACAAGTCACTTCTCTGGCTCTCATAGTCTCTCTCTCTCTCTCTCTCTCTCACACACACACACACACACGTATCTCCGTTCCTTATCTCCACCTCTTCATTCCCCCCAATGTGTTTCTTTCTCTCTCTTTCCTCAGGCAGCAATCACACAAAATTCATCATTTATATGAACTGCAAATGAACTGCAGTGGATCCTGTGGCTCAGACTGAGATGAATCATCTCAAACACAGAGATAAATAACCAAACCTTTGAATTCATCTCAGTGCAATTCAGGTGATTCATCTCAATTCATCCCAACCACAGGGATGAATGGCTGTAAAGTGGTGGTCAGGTTATTGACCAAACATGATACTAGTCTTCATGAATTCTTGCTCTCCTGTCACATTTTCCAACGCCAAAACAGTCTCTCTTTACATTCTGTCCTCCCTCCCTCCCTCTCTTTCACCTTCCCTTACTCCATCCCTCCCTCCCTCCCTCCTCTCCTCAGTCCACAGTAAAGGTCCTACAGATGGTCCGGTGCTGATAAAGCAGAGCCTCGCTAGCCAACTTCCTTCTCTGCAGTCGGTGCAACACAATAAGAATAAATGGACTGGGAAAATTAGCGGACATAAGGCTTACACTGCTGAGTGAATATAGAGAGGGATGGACGGACGGACGGATGGACGACCAAATGCGGAAAGAAGTGAGAAGTGCAGAGTAAGCAGAGTGAAAGAAAGAAAGAGTGGAGTGATAAGGAGACAGAGAGATGCTGAACTTATAAAGCAGCAGTGAGGGTGGAGAGATCGTCCTGTAACCGACAGGTCACAGGTTCAACTCCTGCAACGGCCAGTGAGTCCGATAAACAGCAAGGAGTCCTGTTTCCTTACACAGGAGCATCAGCATCAGCACAGAAAAAAACATTACATTTAAACTGTGTGAATTCATGTTAGGGGACAGATGGGTATCATCAGATGAGGAGGAAAAAACAGAAATAGTAGGCAGAAAAGACAGAAAAACCCATTTGATCATTACTGTAATCAATTAATCTTCTTATACCACAATCAGTAGCATGATAATTTCTCTGTATTGTTTGATGTATTATAATGTATTGTAAACCAATACATCTTTTCAAAAACATGGCTGATGTACTTCTGCAGGATATAGATCGGTTCTCACCACTGCCATTAATATTAAAAAGCCAGCTTTGTCGGTTTTGACTCTGTGATCTCTTATTTAGTGTTTCAACATGGCTTATAACACAATACAGCTGTTGTCACTGACAGATCTTTTTTCTACACTATAGAAAAGTGATTTGATCGAGCGTCATTAAATGCTAACTGCACAGAAATTACCATTAGCCGTAGTTAGCCAGTTATCATTTTGTGAGCCTCAATAAAATCTCTTTTTTATAGTCTTGCAGTCATCTAACAACACAAACAGAAAGATATGGCATTGA
>NW_027282899.1:5000-55012 GCF_046629955.1 Centroberyx affinis | reverse complement strand
GTTCTGTCGGTCTACTGTGATATCCCTATAATATTCCTATGATATGTCTATAGTAACTTTGTCTATGGAACTCAGTGGTGAGTTTATAGTGACCTTACTGTACTTTAATGGCAGTTTATCGCCTATTACTCCTATAATATTTCTATGATATTCCTATAGGGACTTTCAGTGTGTCTATGGTATTCAATAGTGAGTTTATAGTGCTTTCGTCAATTAATGGCATTTTTATCTCTTATTATGGTATCACTATGATATTCCTATAATATTTCCATGACATCCACATAGGGACTGTGGTATTTATATAATACCCCTCTAAAAGTGATTATAGGATAGCTGTAGTTGTTTTCAGTGAGGGCTGCTGAGCTGGCAGGGACAGAAGACTTTACTGCAGATAAACTAAACGTTGTAGACCAGTCTATGGCCAAGACAGCAGCCGAGACTGCTAATTAAATAATTTACGGGGGAAAACTAAGCCGGGACGATTTCACAATCTAATAAAAGTGGTAGAGGAACACAATGAGTCATGTCAACTGTGAAAAGGGAAAAACATTGGCCCGGCTCCAGCAGTTTTACCCAGCATCCCTCCCTCTGTCTGTCTGCCTGGGAATGGAGGAGAATGCATTTTGAACATTTTTGAACCACTTCCATCCTCAGTTCAGAGAGAAACAGAAGCTTGTATTTTTGTGTTATTATAAACTATACACCGCAAGTGTTCAGCCAGTCTTGGTTATGTGTATCTGACCTGGATTCCTCTCCTCACTCCTGAAGTGGTCTTTCTCTGTGGATTTTTATGTCTCCTGTGTTCTTATAAAAGTCAAATTTTCTCAATTTAGAGCCTAAACCTTGCAATCGCAATTGGAAAAATGCATTTTGCTCTAGACAAACGGTGGATAAAGCCATAGGGACATCATTTACATATCTTTATAAGTTCTGAAACCAGGCAAAGGTGGAAGAGTTTTGCTCCAAAATGAGATGTGCACCATTTGGAAAACCGACACCTACTCTTAAAATGACTCCCACCACAAAATGTAAACAAATGATGGTTCTTTTTGAAGCTGCACTACGTAACTTCGTACATTGGCGAGTCCAAATGAGGTCAGTAAACGTCGCTCATGTTCACCAACCCGGCCGGTCTGTGATGCTTTATACCAAAAGGAAACCAAAGAGACGAGAGAGGAGAAGATCTAACGTTGGTGAGTCCAGTTTTCTCTGCTCACTGCTGTTCAGGAGACAGTTTGGATTTCACTCTCAAGTTTGGATTCGTCACTTTCTGTGAGCGGAGAAGTGACCGAACCAACACCAGAATGTAATTTGGGCAAATAGGGCGAATCTACAGCGTCTTAATTAGTGGGGATGAGACGCTCTTCTCTGTTGAAGCCCCAGTTTGTGATTTAAGCCGATAAGACGGGTGGATTTTTACATCAAAATCTTGCCTAGTGCAGCTTTAAAGGATAGAAGATAACTTACAACCTTGATAAATACACAGTGGTGGAAAGAGTACTAGAATGTCCTACTCAAGTAGAAATACTGTTACTCTGCTGATATTTTACTTAAGTAGGAGTAAAAGTACTGGTGTAAAAATCTACTTAAGTAAAAGTAAAAAGAGAACGTTGTTAGCTGTGATCTTTTCCATGTGATTCTAATAGGAGAGAGGGCAGAGCTCAAACTGGGTTCTTTTAATTGGAAAATGTGGAAATTACACAATAAAGTAAAGCCAGATTATGCTTCTCTTCTTTGCTGACTGACTGAACGTCTCCACAATTTGTCAATTTACGTTGATCCAGTTTCTGTTGCTTATGGAGAGTCGACAAAATCTGTCCTCTGTAATGGATGTGATTTAAAATGTAGCGAAGTACAACACTTCATTAAAAACCTACTTAAGTAAAAGTCAAATTATACTGACTTTAAAAAAGTGTAAGTACACAAAACAGCTACTCCATTACAGTAACATGAGTAAATGTAATTAGTTCCTTCCCCCCTTGATAAATGCAGTATAGTTACATGTTGTTTTGGGATTATAAATGTTGGAGTGTTTCTGTGCGTGTGTTTTGGATCCGGGCCTCATGTGGTTCAGGCTCTCTGCTTGTTTGTGTCTCCTGGACTCAATGTGCTGGAAAGCTGTTGAGCAGAGACACCATGTGCAGCCTGGCCCTGACAGTAATCAGTCAATGAATAATGAACACACACACACACACACACACACACACATACAGTGTCTCCCTGCGCCCTGCCATTGACAGCTGTTTGGTATCTTTGTGTGTGTTTGTGTGTGAGTAAGTGTGTGTGTGTGTGTGTTAACTCTATCAGTCGAGTGCAGCTGCATGCCTGCCTGTAGCAATTATGTTCTCCCTAAATAAGAGCCAGTGCTGGGAGGAGGGGGCAGAGTGTGTGTGTGTGTGTGTGAGAGAGAGAGAGAGAGTGTGTGTGTGTGAGAGAGAGAGAGAGAAAGAGCAAGGGAAGGGGAAGGGGCAGAGGATCGGCACATATTATTAAGCGATTAACTTACTCAAAGGATAGCCGCATGACGTGACGTGTGTGTGTGTGTGTGTGTGTGTGTGTGTGTGTGTGTTCCTGCACACATGCTGTTTGAACTGTGTAATATAAACCAGCTCAGGGACTTTAACATGAGCCTCTAAGAGTCTTTTTGCGGGATGTGTTGCACACACACACACACACACACACTGCGTTTCACTTGCCCTTTTTACCTCTGCTCACATCTCAATCGCATTTTCTCAGTGCGTCTCGCCGTCACACACTGCAGAACACACACTTTCTCTCATTTACACATGCTCTCTCTCTCTCTCTCTCTCTCTCACACACTCACACTCTCTCTCACACACACAATCAGACATATGCTCTGTTCTCAGGCCCATATGTATTTATCCAGCCATGTGACCCAATCACTCTTGAGATCCTCAAAGGCCCTGTTGTGTTGTAACTCCATTCACACAAGCACACACACACGCACACACACACACACACACACACACACACATATAAGCCTATATACACTCACTAACCCCATTGGTACCCACAGGCCTTTTCCCTGTGGCATTTTCATGGTTAATTTGCTGCTCAATAGGTCAAGAGGAAAAGTAGACATCAAGCGTATACACACACACACACACTCACACTCTCTCTCTCTCTCTCTCTCTTTCTCTCTCTCTCTCTCACTCACACACACACACACACACACACACCGAGTCATGCGGCTGTCCTTTAGTCCCAGTGAGGCTTGTTGTATGTTTCCCAGACAGATCTTTGCTCTGTGACTTGGTGATTTACTGGGTCATAAGAACACGAGTGCAGCCTCTCCTGAGTCAACAACGCCTTTGTTGTTCGCTCCACCCGCTGTGCACACTGCTGGGAAACGCCATGAAAATACCACTAAACTATTACATACCCTTCCCTTAGTTATTATTGATCGGATATTTTTACACAGGAGATGAACAGACGGATTGAAATATGGCATTTCTTATCATTTCTTCACAAGGGTGCACTTTTATAAAGAACTTTAATGAAGATTTTGATAAAACAGTCATTTACAAAGACGTGTTATCCTAAATCTTGGGGAGATGAAGGAGCTAGTTGCCAATCTTTGTTCTCTCTCTCCTGTTTTTTCTATCCCTTATGCGTGTGTGTACAACTTTGAAGGACATTTTCCAGTCGGTACACACGCATTGAAACAAACATCCGCGCACTGAAAGCTGCTCACAAGATGTATGAATTCATTAACACCTGTGCATGTGAAAGTTTGGAGCTGGAGTGTCTCTTCATCAGACAAAGGACAATAGACACCCACTGCCAGTATTCAGTGCCGCTTGTTTTCAATTGTCTTTTGCGTGATGAAGAGCAACTTCAGCCCAAAAACGTCTCATACAGGTGTTAATAAATTCATACAACTTGGCAGCAGACTTTGGCTCTGTGCTTTGTTTTGTGCCTGGCAGCTGGTTCAGATTGGGATGCGCATGTGTTTTTACTCTTAGCCGAGTTGTTGTGCAAAAGCCATCTGCTGTTATGGGTAAGACGGTGATGCAATAGGTACGAGACCGCACAATGCTATCATTAGGTAAAGCGTGTTGACAGAGAGGATACTGAGGCGTAGCATATACACTTTCTATTGTTTGGTCGCGATGACTCTTCTGCGGGTCTGAATTTGGCTATTGGATAGAATCATTCAAATCCTATCAACGCATCTCTCACAGTAAAGTTCCCAGGAAGCAGAAGGTTCAATGTCGGCCCACACCAGCACACGATTTTAACGATATGATATTATGGAACGGTAAAAAAAAAAAATCACTTAAAACATCATTAAAACAGCATTTGAACTAATATCAGAAAGATATTTGGGACGATTTCACGAAATGATGCAGGTAGCAGCTACGGACCTTCGCTTTGATTTTGGTCCTATATTTACATGGATTTTCAACATTGGTGCATTGTTGCATGTGTTGTTATCTAATCACTGTAGAAGTGTTCGTTAAGAGGCTTTGTTTTGTGTCCAGCACCTGGTTTACAATGGGATGTTTGTCTTTAATTTGGTTAGCCATAATAAGAATGTTCTTTACGGGTTACAATGGAGAATAGCATACTGATACTGAAGTTGTAAAAACATTGTATTTGCATTCCCTGTTGTTTGGCAGCAGTGACTCAGGTCTGGATTTGGCTACTGGTTTACATGACATCATTTGAGATTCTATCGAGGCATCTCTAACAGTAAAGTCCTGTCTCTGTTGGGATCTGGCCTCGATGATGTCAACGCATCTGCTATCAGAGCAGGCTTCTGTTAACGCTCTTATCTCTTCCTCCTCTTGTCCCCGTTTGATGACATTTCCTAACACGTCCCCTCTCTCTTCCTCGTTCCTCCTCTCGCAGGCTCCGTTGTTCCTGGTGATGACCTCACTGCTGTTCCCTGGCAACGCCCACGCTGCGATGAAGGACCTCTCCTCCTCCTCCTCTCCTCTCACCTCCCTGCTCCACTACCCTTCCTCCAAGACCTCCGCCGTCCCGTTCTCCCCGTCCTCCGCCGCCTCCCCCTCGTCCTCGCCCGGGTCGACCCTCTCCGCGGCGCCGCTCTCCAAACCTCAGCCCTTCTGCCTGCAGACGGGGCCGCACCTCATCGCCAGCATGCAGCTGCAGAAGCTCAACTCGCACTACCAGAGCCTGGCCGGCGGCTCCGCGGGACACCCGGCGTCCGGAGGGGCTCAGAGGGGCTTCGGCGCGTCGGCGTTGGGCGCGGGGACGCAGATCCTGGGCCAGTCCGGAGGGCTCGGAGGCGGAGGCGGCGGCGGCGGCGGCGGCGGGATGGGCGTCGGCATCGGCGTGGGGAACCAAGGCTCCGGCGCCGGGGGGATCATCGATTTCGACCCGGTGGACGAGGAGGTCCTCATGTCGCTGGTGGTGGAGCTGGGCCTGGACCGGGCCAACGAGCTCCCCGAACTCTGGCTGGGTCAGAACGAGTTCGACTTCATGTCGGACGTGCCGGCCGGGTGCTGACCTACGGGAGGGGGGGGAAAAAAACGTGGAATGGATCGATAAAGAGAGAGAGAAGACTTGCTCTCTCCTGTTTTTTTTCCTCTTTCCTCCCTTTCTTGATTGATAAAATCGGGGGGGGGGGGGAAGAGACACCGAGCGATTAAGAAAGAGATTAGAGGTTCCTTTTGCTTTCATACAATCTGCTCCGACAGAGGACGCGAACTCTGGCCACGGAGACGGATAAAAGAAAGAGACCACTTGCTTTTGATTCTGTCTTTTCTTTTTGTTTTATTCATATTTTCATGGAGTTATACTCTTGCGGAAAAGGGAGAGTCCACTGTTTCCGTTCCTTTCCATTTCATTCAATCAGCACGTTTTTCTTTTCTCGGATGAAACGCCGAACCGATAAGAGCTTAAAGGCTCTCTCGTTCCGCCTCGTTCTCTCAAAATCACCGATTCCGACTCCCTTCGTTTAAAAGAAAGAAAGACAGAAAGACGCGGCGGCGGGCGGACGGAGTCGAAGGCCTCGCTCGCTGGACCGCGAGGACGAGAGGAGGACTTTGTTCGCTCCTCTCCTCTTTTCCCCCGTCGCTCCTTCCCTCTCGCTTAATGAAAAGAAAGCGATTGACGCGAGAGGGGCGGGGGCTGACGTCTGAGCTCGGAAAAAAACAAAAACAATAAAGACGACAAAGACACACCTGTTGCACTCGTTTTTTCCTCCCCTTTCCTTAGAGCCGTCCCCCTTTCTCTCTTGAGTTGAAGAAAAAGAAAATGGATACATACAGCTACCATGCTTTGGCTTTATGGGAGACTTGCAAAGGATGACGAACACTAAGTTTCCTGTTTTCTTAATGGACAATATTAGACTCCGGCCTCATGGGAAAGGGACTCCTGTCTCTTCGCTTCACAAAGAAACTGATTGTTTGAGAACCGGTTATCTCAATTTACTCTATCTCGTTTTTCTTTCTTTCTTTTCTTTTTTTTTTTTTTCAAATTTAGTTCAAGCAGTCGTATTCATAGAACATGTTATTTAAGACAGCGGCTGATATCCATCGGGCCTCTCGGAGAAGGAGCGCTTCAGTCTATAATCAGTTCTACTTTTCTGAACATAATGAATTAGATCAAGGAATCTTGAATCTTTGTGAGCATGGGACCTGAATGGAGTAAATTGTGTCTCGCCCCGGAGCCCAGCCCCATTAAAACAATCTAGTCGCTTCGGTCATGTGGGGCCCCCCCCTCCTCCAGATATAGGCTCACAACTTGTTTTGTTTCCTGACCCATGCTTTAAGAAACATCGATTCAGGTGGTTGAAGTCAAATTGGTGTCGCAGAGCCTGGATCGGCACTAGGAGCGAGGTCCAGTGAACCTGCAAAAGACACCGAGCAACATTGTAAATTGAACCGTTGGAGGGATTCGGCTGATATCAGTAGAAGCCCTCCGCTGTCTTCTACTCTTGTTTAGGAGGAAAGTGCTTTAGCAAGGTTCCTAGGCTGAGGATTCAAGGTTTTGTCAACTTTTTGTGTGAGTAAACTTAACGGCAACACCTACTCCACATGCCCTCTGCTTTCATTTCCTGTTCTACCACTTCCATGTTTGTGTCAAAACAGTTCGGTTACCTCCAACAGACACTTCATTATCACCACACTTCCACATTGTTGATAAGGAAACGTGACTGTTTTGTCATCAGTGTCTCTACATAATTCAGTCTGCAGAGCTATGCGGGGGTTAGCCTTTGACCTAAATATGGAGGTCTCCAGTGTGTCAAGCTGTTGGTCCACACTAATGCAGACTGCAGGATGGTTGAAACTGGTCCAAAGTGTGTTGAAGTTACTCCCTGACAGACAGACATGGTCCATTCATACTACAGGGTAGGGCTGGGCGATATGGTTGAAATCAATATCATGATAATCATAAGGATTTTTCTCAATATCAATATATATCACTCTTCCCAAGCTACAACTTGATGTGTTTTGGAGTAGAGACTAGAGCTAAAGACAAGACCGTTTTTACAGTTTTCAGCCTAATTCTGGAAACAAATCCACCTTATCAGACTATTCACTTTTACTTGGCTCTCAATAGTCTACCAGGTGTTTGTCCCTGATACTGCAGACTTTAAAGTGGGTGAAAGAAGTCCAAAGGGGGTTAAAGTAACCCCCCTCCCACACATACACACACACACACCTATAGGATCTTTTCTGTTAGGATGGGAGCTCTGACCTGTCTGTCATGGTAAGAAGAGATGGGGGTTGAACTGTACAGCAGGAACAAAGGCCTTTCACCTCAACCCAGTCTGTCTGTCATCTGGGCATTGTGTGTCTCCTGGACCCACACACACACACACACACACACACACACACACACACACACACACACACCTGCAGACGTTCATACACAGACTCAAGCATGCATGCACACACACACACAGAAAGGACATACGCAACCACACACCTGCATTCACGTTCGCACAAACACACCCAGGCCAAAACGTATATATATGCAGGCTCAAAGGCACAGAAATAAACTCACCACACACACACACACACACACACACACACACACACACACACACACAGGGCCAGGGGGATGGTATTACAGCATGGTAATGGGAGTAGCAGCCGTGAAACAGGCACTTGTTCAGTTACACACATCCTTTACAGGGCATCGGGGTTGTGTGTGTGTGTGTGTGTGTGTGTGTGTGTGTGTGTGGTGAGAGAAAGAGATAGTGATGTGAGAAAGTGAGTGAGAAAAAGTACAGTTTGTGTGAATGAAAGAGACTGTGAGAAACTGTGAGTGAGAGAGACTGTAAGTAAGAAAAAGCGAGTGTGTGTGTGTGTGTGTGTGTGTGTGTGAGGGGAAACTATGAGCAGTACGTAACCCATCCACAGGAAGACCACTGACAGAGGAAAAACACACGCTGGGCCTCATTAATTTATTTAGATATAGACAGCATTGGCAGGTCAGCTTACACACACACACACACACACACACTCTCCGTCTCTCTCTCTCTCCCTCTCTCTCTCTCTTTCTTTTCAACTCTTCGGTTCTTCAAGAGCGCACACTATTTTCCTACACACACACACACACACACACACGGGCCACTACCTGTTTTTGATGTTGATGAGGGTCTCAGTTACAGTCAATGAGGCCGTCACTGAGCGCCAACTTTCCCTTTCCCTCTTTCTTTCTTTCTTTCATTCATTCATTCTTTCTTTCTTTAATGAAACGCGAGAAGCAGTGATCGGTGATTAATGAAAAGCCGATGAAGGAGTAATCTGACAGAATGTTTTTTGTTTTTTGCTGGTTATATCGAACAACCCCTTTGCTGTCATGGCGAGGAAGCAAAGTAGAATTTATGTGTGTTTTTTGAGAAAGAAAGAACGGAAGAAAGAGAGAAAGAAAGAAAGCAAAGCCCCATCTCATCAGTTTCAAACCGGACAGACAGACTGACCCTCCTCTTTCTCTGTCTCTTTGCCTAAATGGGTCAAAATAACTTCTTTTTTAAAATGAGGACAGTCTCCTGTTTGTTTCCATATGTTCAACGTTGTTTTTGAAGTTTGGCTGTAATCCCAGCTGAGTGAACATACTGGTATTTCTGCTGTGTGTGTGTGTGTGTGTGTGTGTGTGTGTGTGTGTGTGAAAAGCCCCGGCGTCTCCCCCGGGAAGTCTCCCCCGGTGCTCCATAGGTCGAATTGTTTGAATTGCCTGAAGTCTTTCATTTCCTCTCTCTCTCTCCTCGACCCCACGCTGCAGATTAACCCCTCGTGAACCCAAAGATCCCTCGCAGACATTTGGTCTTGAATGTTGTTGGGAACCCGGACTTTTTTGCAAATTACTCCTCACTTTGTTTTTTAAAGGCATACTGAGCTGGATTTTTCTCTCCTTGAAATAGCATAAACACATACAAAAATGATCCTACTCAATTATTGCTTGTGGCCAATTGGTAGTGTGTGACAGTGTGTGTGTGTGTCTTCTGCCTGGATATTCTTATTTCTGAATGTTCGGGACGTTTCTGGGCTGTCCGGCTGCAAGCAGAATACCAAAATACATAGATAGTAAAATATTCTGAAATCAGTTAAATATACTTCTCTGTGATTGACAGCTAAAGGGCCATTAAGTCATATTTGAGCTTTATCAACCTCAACAACACTGATAGACCTTTTCTCCTCCTTTAAACGCAACATCACATTCAAAACATTACATCCGCTCCATTTAAACAAGTGTGAAGTAGACTCTGCACTGATTTAGTCCCTCATATTTACTTTATAGATTGAAGTCTTACTGGAGGGTCGCTTCCTTTATTTCATGGTTCATTTTGTTGTTTTCTTTCCCTCTTTTCGTTGTTTTTCTACTTTCTGGCTTGAGAACGAGACTTTTGCTTTGTCCTCCATTGCTGAGCGGTTAAAAGTGCGAGTGGATGGAGATCGGGAGTGTGTTGAAACTCCAATTGGTGGGGAGTTGTTGCTCCCAAAGCAGATATACACGGGCCAGAAAGTGAGTTTTGAAAGCCAGAAATCTCAGCACTTCACTATCAACCCCAGAAATCTTAACTTATCGCCTTTAACTGCCCTGATACAGTAAGCCCCGCCCACCTGGTATTCCTCGCACAGTAAAACAATTGCCAAGAACTATTTCCAAATGAGCAACTTGACTTTACATTGTGAGTTGATTGGACTGGCTCCGGCCCTGATGCTCCCAGGCTCCAGTCACATCATGCTGTGTGTCACATGACAACAAAAGGCCCATTCACACTCCAGCAGCTTCAATGCAACAAGCGTACAAGACAATGTTGTGTATACACAGGGTCTGGGCTGTACAGCTATTTTTACATGTACGGATCACTGCTGTGTGTGTGTGTGTGTGTGTGTGTGTGTGTGTGTGTCCTGCATTCCTGGTTAACTCTGAGCACACAGAATGTATTTTGTTCACTTACTTTCTGTTTTTTTCTCCATCTGATGACATTTCTTTTTGTTCTGTGATTGTTTTAGAGTGAACGGCAGTGATTCATGTGGCAACTTTTTGGGGCAACTCTAATGGGAGACGTTGCTGAAGTAGTTGATGCAGTGTCGTTGCATTGATTACACTGGAACTTTTTGTTGCCAGGACACAATTGTGAAGATTTTTTTTATCATTTTATTTCTTGTTGTCGGGAATGTTGCCCATCTACATTGCTCAAAAAGTTGCCCTGTATGTCACAGTCGGGAGTTATTTCACAAACAAAAAATGGATTGAAGACAAAAGATTATTTAGTTTCTTATCAGCATACCTGGAAAATATATTTTTATGGCTTCAAATATGTGATGAGTGCCTGTTTTAACCATTTGAACGAATTCAAGTGGAAACAATACTTGCAAATTAAGATAAACTAAGCAGTAGTTATGTTTTTTTTTTTGTTGTTTTTTTTTACTTCAAACATAATGTAACAGTCAGAAGAAAACCTTTTATCTCCAAAACATCGCTTGTCAGGATCTAAAGGAATTTTTAAAAAAAAAGCTTATTTTCAGATTGACTCCCATTCATTTTCGAACTGACACAATTTGGGTCTGTAATGGGTTTCTTAGAGGTGGATTTACAGTTTCCATGTGACAACAGTGATTTGTAACAACCAGCCACTGTCCTGAGGGTCTTGAAGAATATTCAACACATGAAGGACCATGTAAACCTTCAGTACAATGTAATGACATGTATCTTCTAAATGTTGCTGTTCCACGGTTTTCACTCCGCAGTAATGAATGGAAAATGTCTGCTTGTGAATCACTTGTTTAACTGAAATAGACTCTGCACTGATTTATTCTTTTTCCAAAGTCCCTCATATTTACTTTGTACCTGTAGACTGAAGTCTTACTTTTATTCCATGTTTCCTTTTGTCGTCGCTTCCGTTTGTATTTCCTTTCCCTTTTTTTCCTAGTGATGAAATGAATATTATTCAAAGATGATTTTTTTGTTTTGTTTTTTAAAAAAAAAAGCACTTTTGCTCACCAGCTCCCACTTGTACATCTATATGAATATGTAAATTACTGAGATCATATTGAAAAAAAAAAAATGCTTGTATTTTTGTTACTTCTCTGAGTTTGGGGAAAAAATAAAGAAAGTGAAGACTGAAATATCTGTTTGTCGTTAATACTCTGAACATTCAACATACATTTAGCCAGTTTGCCATATTCAATCAAGTTTTTAAGTATAATTATAGAAACAGATATACTTCCAATACACAGAATATATAATAAATAGATACATAATAGATATTAGGAAGGCCAAGAAAAGAGAATAGAACTGAAGTGATAGAATAAGATAAAAGCTAGCAAAAATACAGGAAACATAGTTTTGCTTGTATGTTGAATCAACCTACTATCAATTGGATTATTCCCATGTATTTTGGTCAGTTTAGTTGCCGAGAAGATAACATACAAACTTTTTAAGTGTGACTTCTTAACTTTTTAAGTAGATTTTCATGAGGGTTTGATGATCACTTGAACGATTATTTAGAATTAGGAATAGCAATTTTGTTGAACTGCTTTCAGGAAAAGTTGCATTTTGCAACTTTAACCTGTTTGGAAATTCATTATTCTGAAATCAGCCGAGTGATGAGTCGCTCTCACACCGTTTAGTAGACAGAGATGATGATTTCTAGACAGAGAAAGCAGGCGTTCATCATCATCATCATCATCATCGTCATCAGTTTTATAGTACAACGCTCCCATCTGATGGCTCATGACATAAGTGCACAGGTTAGAATTACCTTCATTCACCAGGAAACCTATGCAATCTCTACTTCAAAATCACACACTCTAACAGACTTTTACTTATTGATCAGATTTTCATATTTTGGGAAATGCTCAGTACAGTATGTGCTGTAGTGTTGATATCAAGACTATCAACTTGGCCTTAAAGCTGAGGCCACACATCAAGTAAGTGACAGTGCGTCTAAAACTACATTAAAAGTGTAGTGTAATTGAATTGTATTATCATTATTGCTATCAATCCACTCACACTCAACCTGTTTTTTTTTTTTTTTTGGTTAGTTTACACAATATGTGGGATTGGGGGGGCTTAAGGATGGGTGTGATTGTTATAAAAAAAATGCAAAAATGTAATTTTGTGAATTTATCTCTGTGACTATATCTACTTTCAAATTCCTAATAAAAACACAGTTTAAAAAAAATGTAGTGTATTTTTCCCTTTTTTTACAGACTTTTTGTCCAATTCCAAAACAAGATTTGAAGTTCCATACTTCTCCAGGCTTGCATATAGGAAACCAATAGACTGCTGCCATCTAGTGGTGACATTACATAACGACACAGGTTAAATAAAGTTTAAATACATAACAATAAACCTTTATTCACCAAGTCACCCTACATTACATGTAGAGGGAATTTTCCATCAATACAAACATCAGTACAAGTGACAGGTAGAGAGAAGGAGAAGGCCTGCTGACTGACACTTCATCCAGGAGCTCACAGAAAGTGCTGAAACAGTGCAGATCACATAGTGAGACAGTCGACTAGAACTGAAATGAGCTACAAGGCATTTGCAAATACTTTTCATAGTTTGTTTTATGCAGTTTTAAGCGCCAGAGGGGTGGAGCTGACACACAAGTCAACGAGCATCAGAACGTTTATAGGAAACTGTTTGGAAGTCCATTTAGTGTTATTTTTTACTTTTGTGTTATTGACACTATCTGAATTGTCCGTGTGGTAAACTGCTACCCATCTGGTTATCCAAGTATCTTAAAGCAAATACTATGAATTATTTGCAAATACTGAGACAGCGGGGTGAAAACTGTCAACTCCTAAAATCTGTATTCATTAATCAAGGCATGAAACTGTTTTGCCAACGAAGCTGGCAAATCAAAGTCTTGTTTGATGAAATTAGACTAATGGGAAGACTAATGGGTCAGGGAAACGTTTTGGGTAAGACCATAGGGTTTTCCTCAGGATGTGAAGTCAAAGTCCAAAAACTTCTGATGTCTTATTTTTCTCAAATCCAACAAACTTCCAAGGATTTTGAAGTCCTGTGGGCGTCCTGATCAATAAATTTGGGTGCTACATTTTAATCAGATAAAGTACTTTCAAGTGCATCCATTCATTTCAAAAACATTTAAGGCCTTCTTTTTATATTTCTCAAATCCACAAACTTTTAAGGATTTTCAAGGCCCGTGGGAACTGACTGATCCATTTCTGGTATTTCTTTGCATGCATGTTAGCATGATACAAATGTCAATTAATGCTGTCAGTCCCCCAAATTTTACATAATTGTATTCAGACAAAATTAAAATACTTTAAAGTAGTTTCAAAAAGAAACAGTTCCACCCCAGTGCTGCCAGATTGGATTGACAATATTCAGCACAATAATTGCTCAAACTCCGCCGGCTCCCCCAATCTGGCAAAAGAATCGGCCCAAATATTAGGCCAATAGATGCAAGAAAACTGTAAAACGTCATAGGTTTGACCACCACACTTCAGCATGGGATTACTACCAGAGAGAATACTCTTCACTCTGTCCGAGGCGGGCCTCTACAATAATTATCTGCCAAACTCATCTCATAACCAAGACACCGCCCAATCTGGCAACACTGCTCCACCCCAGTGTCTAAAGACTCAGTATCAGTATTAGTGTACAGTTCTACTGCAGTAACAGGGAGGTAGTTGAGGTGAGCGTCCCAGAGCCTCAGTTTGGCCACAACAACAACAGTAACTTCATTCCCAAAATGAGAAATCCTCCTTCTCTCATTACATTAGGTCCGGTATGAAAGAGAAACTCTATGTTAGTAGAGTAAAACAGAGTTCAAATTAAAGTTGATCAAAAGTCACATTTGTAGGGATTGTGGTTGTGTAGTTCAGACACAGTTTATGAATTCCAGGTAAAAAAAAAAAAATCCCCCAAAAATTGATATGTAGCACTTAGGAATGAATTTGATTGATACAGGGAATGACATATGCAAAAAACACAAGAGCAGCTCATATTTACCTGTTTTCACCCATTTGTTTGTTCATATCTCAAAAAGTTACAAACAGATTTGGATGAAATCTGGTGGACAGGTCACGCTTGGCCCGAGGATCAAGTGATTCGATTTTGGCAGTGATCCGGATCTGGGATTTCCACCATTCGATGATTATCGTTTTATTTTTTTGTTTTAGCCAGAACTATCATGCTGGATTCAAGTGCTGGTGGGAAAGTCCGACATCCGCGACTTCCAAGTCGGCTGCTAAACAGCGTTGCATTCACGTGCTATTTTGTTTTTTAAAATTGGTTAAATGGAACCAGGAAGACAAACAATAAACATAAAACATTCCAGCTCCGCGTTGGCGGAGGTTTGCGCTCTATCGAGTGTCTTCTACTCAAAATATGACACATCCATGTGGCCATATTCAAAATCCCACCCCAAAATAACCTACAAAACATCTCATGCAGCCCAATTTGCAGTTGAAGCGCTCACAACTGCCAACTTCAACAAAACATGAATATGGCACATGATTATATTTGATATGTGTGATATGGCTGCATGTTTTGCTCCATATCCCCGTCCGGATGACTGACAGTCAGCCTGCGTGTTCGGGTGATTGAAGTCCACATGTCTGTGTTCAGGGTGAGTCCTGATCCACGTCTCTGTTCGATTGCTCGGGTCTGCTCAGGTTCTCCTCCTCCTCCTCCTCCTCCTCCTCCTCCTCCTCCGCCTCGTCCTGCTGCATGTTCTCTGCGGTCGAGTACTGCTCTAAAAACTCCATGAAGTCGTCGTTGAACGGTCGGTCGAAGGTCTGCGTCTCCGGGCCGACCGGCAAGTCGGTCTGGGTGAGGTAGGCGGCCGCCGGGAGGTACGCCTCCTTCACCGCAGCGGGAACCGTCTTCAGGACGTGCTGCCGATGGCCTGCGGGGGGAGAGGGGGGGGGGAAGTCCTGTTTATTTAGTGTTTTTTAATGAAACCTGTCTGTCACAAAGTGCTTTACAGAGCCGCAAGGGGCAGGAATACAGGTGTCGTGTCATCCCCTATTGTGATTTCAGTTTCCACAATTAATAATGTTGAATGCTGGCATATCGGCAATATTGAAGCATTTTTATTTCATTTAGGATGTCCACTGTAACTGAAAATAGTCAAGAGGTTGATATTTATATATATAACAGAGCAACTTTGTGTTTTGGCGACTCCAAGTGGCAGTGAGGAATAACTGTTTGAATTTCCGAATGTTTGAAGGACTTCATTACCCAGAAATCATTTATCGTGATGTCAGTAAACTGCTCTCCTCGAACCTAAATTTTCTTCTTAGTGGTTAGTTGGGGTGAAGATGGTGAGAAAAATCTTTTGGCAGCAGGTTCAATGGTGAGACGAGAATGTTTAGGAGACAGTTTAGTATTTCATTTTTAACTTTTGACTCATTTCCTGTGCACCGATTTGACCATAACACCACAGATTAATTTGGGCAAATACAGCAAATATATGATGTCTCAGTTAATGGGGATGGGAAGTAGGGCTGGGCGATAATTCAATATTATTTTTTATCGTCTTTCAGTGGAATCATATCGTGATGATATGAAGATATTTTAATATCGTGACACACATTTCTGCTGTCTAAATTGATGATGACAAGCAAATTTTACTTAAAAACTCTCATAAAATGAGGTCTGGTAGGAATATTATTTGAATATTTCTGTTTTGTTTGACATCACACCTAACATTACCATTCGGTTCAATGAGATGAACATTAATTTGATTATTTAACGTGATTTTGCAGACATGAACCATATCGTGATATATATTGATATCGAGAAAAATCCTTATGATTATCATGATATTGATTTCAACCATATCGCCCAGCCCTAATGGGAAGCTTTTCTCTGTTGCAGCCTGACTTTGTGCTTTAGGCTGATAAGACAGATGTTTTACGTAAAAATCTTTTTTAGTGTAGCTTTGACTTATAACTCATAACCCATAACAATGTGTTTTCATTTGACAAAGAAAGCTACTCTTTAGAACTGGTTTCACAAAGATTCTGACCCCCAGCCCTTTTCCCCTGTACTGTTTTTCTCGCTAAAACGATGCCAACGCACCCCGAGCTCCGGCCTCCTGCGTCCCCTTCCCCTCTTCCTCCGCCTCCAGCTCGCCGCAGGGCCAGGCGATGGGAAGCTGCCGGAAGCGCTCGTACATGACGTTGCACCAGGTGATGAACACCCTGGTCACCACGCTCTCCGAGACGCCGAAGCGAGCGGCGAGGTCCTTCCTGGGCAAGCCCCGCCGCAGACGGATCAGGGTGAGGAAGAGCTCGTCCATCGGGCCGAGCTTCCGGTGCCTCCCCAGCTCGTTGCCGCCGACCCTCTGCCTCCCCTATAGGACAGGACGGGACGGGACGGGACAGGACAGGACAGGACAGGACAGCATGACATCATGAACATGCTGAAATGTGAGGGGAAGACTGTCTTTCCATCTCTACAAACTGCACTCGTCGGAGTTGGTGAACACTTTTGATGATTCAATTCCATGATTTCTCCTGACTATTCCATGACATACAGCACAATTTCCATGATCAGTATTTGTTAGTTTATGTTCAAATAGGGATGGGCAATATATTGTATAATATCGATATCATGACATGAGAACAATTTCCATGATCAATATTTGTCAGAGTTTATGTTCAAATAGTTGGGGTTTTTTTAATAGCTGTTTGAAAAGCCCACATCTTGTTTGGGATAGCTACAATTTTCATGCACTCAGTATTTTTTTTTATTTGGTTTACTATTCCTTCAAATGTAATCTAGGCCTACCAGCTCGACATTAAAGGATAAGGCTGGTGTTTTTTAATACATTTCTTATCGTCAACAAATCCTATGAAAATAACAAAATCAGCAATGAATTTGTTTCGCTAACAAGTCTTAGCCTACCATAACTGGTCTGTTTGCTTTCCAATAAAAAAAACGTTGTGGACACATTGAGGCTGTAAAAAGATTTTCTATTCATAAATGTTCTTCATGCTCATCATGTTCTTCGGTATTGGAAGATATGCAACAGCCTACATTGAACCAAACACTGTCTGGACTCCAATAAAAAAAAGCACAATTAATATGCAACAATAAGTTTCATTCATTAATAATATGGTCAATTAAGTAGCCGCTATATCTCCGATATAATAAACTATCATGGACAGCACTTCTTACTCTTTGTTAATGCAATAGTTAGCCAACAGTTTCCTTTACTACTTGTCGTTTTCATTTGAATGCAGCATTTTTGTCCATATCGGGATCCTGTAGGAATAGTGACTCCCTGTTTCCAGAGAGCTGGTTGGTGAGGAGGCGGGCCTCTCATCCGTGTTGATCCGGGAGTCTCACTTTAACCTGTCTCCGGAGCAGGTAAATTGCCACGGTGATCTACCCCGGTTAGAAGTGAACCACCGTCGTGAGACCGAAAAGTGTTGTTTTCAAAGTTGGAATAGCTATAAATAGCAACATTTTAAATCTCTCTGCAGTTTTGTGAAGTCAGCGTGGAACAATGAGGTGCTTGGTACCCGGGTGTGGAAATGTTCGTACCACGGGATTATCCATCCGACACAAATTCCACATTTTCCCCAGCGACCCGGTGCTCTGCAGTCAGTGGCTGGAAGCCATTCGACATCCACAGTTTACTCCGAAATTTACAACAGTGCTGACAACCAGGACACACGGTCTGCGCGTGTGCAGCGATCACTTCACAGATGACGACTACCAGGGAGGCCAGAAAAGTTACTATGCCACATTGAGACGAGGTGCTGTTCCGGTCATTTTTCCGTGGTCCAGCACAGAGAGCGCGCCCCCGACGCCTCTGTCCCACCAGCAGGCAAGTGAACAGTTTGCAATACATGGCTGCCTTGCTAATAGTTCCTGTAATATGGGCTACTCGATGAAGCCCTCGACGTGTATTCTGCAAAAGCAATGCTCAGAAGAACTATAGGCTATAGTCTAGAGACAGTGGTGGAATGTAACTAAGTGCATTTACGTAAAATTTTGAGGTACTTGTACTTTACTTGAGTATTTCCATTTTATGCTACTTTATACTTCTACTCCACTACATTTCAGAGGGAAATATTGTACTTTTTCCACTACATTTATTTGACAGCTTTAGTTACTAGTTACTTTGCAGATTTAGATTATTAATACAAATTATAAATCAACTAATAAATTGTGATATATTTTTATAGGTTAAGCTACCCAGCAGTATATAAAGTAATTAAAATTAGCTCCACCTTTACCAGCTGCAACATTAAAGTGATGAACACATTAATGCATCAATAATTACAGTCCAATAACATGATATATATGATTCTGAAATGGGCCATTCTGCATGATGACTGAATGAAGTAAATTTTGATGCTAATACTTTTGTACTTTGACTTAAGTAAGATTTTGAATGCAGGACTTCTACTTGTAACAAAGTATTTTTACACTGTGGTATTGCTACTTTTACTTAAGTCAAAGATCTGAATACTTCTTCCACCACTGTCTATAGATATAGGCTTATAGAGGAATTGATATGTCGACATTATTTCTCATCATCATTCTTTGACTATAGCGTTTTTAGGATGACTTTTGCAGATTATCTTTCAAATAGATGATGCCACCAATGCAGCCAAGAGAGATGCCTCTTGTTTTGCGATTTCAACTGAGCAGCCCTGTGAAGGCTCTACGTCCGAGACACATGCCACTGTTTCGCGTGCCCGGCCCTCCAGGGGTGTATACCGCCACAAGTCCAGCTATCGATCCGGCACGCTGTGAGGTAATGACTTGATATCAATACGATGGTTTGTTATTTCAAATGTATTTATAATAATAATAAATTCACTTGTTGCCTCAGAAGTCTATGGCAGCATCCCAATCCATTACACGGGGAGACATGGAGGTCCAAAAACTACCATGGGACAATGTGACTGAACTCTCCTTTTAACAGACATATTTTCTAGCTTTGTTTTTTATCACATGCTTGACACTGCTGAAAACCTTCTTGATGTAATTGAATGCTGTTAATGCTGTTTAATTGAATCTATTCATAAGAGAGGTTGATTTGTGTATGTGTGTAGTCCTTGTGTATATCTGTATCTTTTTTTTTCCTTTTTAGATTTATGTGTATATGTACTTATGTGCAGTACCTGTGGCATGTTACATATGCCAACTTTTTTTTCAATTCCTCCAGGGTAGTTTGCCTGACTCTCTGGCTTCAATCGAGCTGGGAGCCTCGCCACAGAAAATGTCCACTCCCCATTCGAAGAGGAGTGCAAAGCGGGCTCGAATGGACCCGTCTACTGAGGAAAGCACAAGCTCTTTAGAAGGCAGAGGCCCCGCTGACGGTACGTTTCAGCCATCTACAGTTCACGCAGGCTCCAGTGATGATGTCTCCTCAGAATCATCACATCCTTCGGGTCCATCTCGGAAAGAAAAACAATGGATTGTATACGAAACAAAGCTGATGGACCTCTTCAAGTTCTGCCAGCACTGTCAGCAGGCCATCTCAGACATTAGAAAGACAGTGCAAGGAGGTGTGATAAAGATAGAATGGGAGTGTATCAATCACCACACGGGGGAGTGGACATCCAGCCGGGCTACACTTCCCATATCCAGTGGTGAGGGCATTGACCACAATCACAACAGAACAGGCAACAACAAAAGGTGAGACATGTTGTAGGATTTGTACCATTTGTCCACAAGTAGAGTGGGTCGCACTCAAATAGCGAGATAAATACTAAACGCTTTGCCTCCCGTGACTTATGGCTCATTGATAAATAAATAAAAAAGTCTTATTTATCTCGCTATTTGAGTGCGACCCATTCTACTTGCGGACAAATGGAATAAAATAAACAAGGATCACGCACCAAATCTCACCAAAGCGCAGTGGGACACCTTTTATATGATTTTTAACAGAAAGAAATCCTTCTCAGATCTCATCTTGCCATTCTTTATGTAAAGCTCTGTCTGTTCTAAACTGGTACTTGAAAATGTCCATGATCTTGACTACAGCAGTTAACTCCTTGTGTACGGAGAGGGTTCTCCCCAACTAACATTTTTCCCACCCTGCTATAACACAGGTGAGAAGCGCTACAGCCTCTCCTATGCAAAACAGCGGAAGAAGTGGGTGGCCAAGAAATTTTATGAACCCAAAACTCACCAATACAGGGACGTACTGTTTGACATGGTGCTACGAAGGAGAGAAGGCAAGAATGTAAAGATGGGCACAGGATCCAGGGTCTCCTCTCCGCATAACATTGCCAAAGAAAACAAGCCATCTAAAGCTGAAATGGTAGATCAGCATAGATCCTGTTTTGAAAAGTGAATGACATTCATATGCCCATTTTTTAAATAAATTATTGTTCTTGCAATATAACGTCTCAATTCACATTTATTTCACATTTACTTAACATATATAACGTTTTCTAGTAGCTCATAGGATTGTAATGATTACAAAATGAAATCAGTACATCTTTTTCCGTTGAAATTATTTATTTGAATTTGAATGTTGAAATATTGTGATTTGACACATGTCGAAAGGCAGTGTCAATATTACAGGTGTTGACAATCCATTACATCTCTGTATACACAGTTTTGATCAGAGATTTAATATTTATCATATTCCTTAACTTTTGCAAGCCCCAAAACAAAAATTTTCAAATTCCATTACAACAACGGAAGGCTTTGTTGGCCAAGACGCAAACCATGTAGTCACAACATCCTGGGTGTCACTCCCCACTCTTTCTCCTATCTTTCCTGTCTCTGTCCACTATTAAATAAAGCAAAAAAGCACAAAATGAAAACAAACGTCGTCTTTACCTTGAAGACAGAACCCCAGTACTGCATCTGGCTGCTGCCTTTGGGTCGGAGGAAGTCGTAGAGGGCGAGGAAGGTGCTGTAGTCAGGAAGGCCGGTGTGCCGCTGGATCTCCTCCGCACTGTCCTGGAACTTCTCCACGGAGAAAGTCCTCGCCGCCTTCAGCTGCATCTGAAACTCCCTGATCCGTGCGGCCGCCCTCTCCAAGTAGGCTTCATCACTCTCACTCTCCTCCTCCTCCTCCTCCTCCAGTCTTTCGCTGATGACCGAACTCCCTCTCTCCTCCTCATTCTCCTCCTCTGTGATTAGGGGTTTCTCCAAAGAAGGAGAATAGTTAGGAGAGTCACTAGAGGGAGAATCATCAGGATGCTTCTCCACCATCTCACTGATTTCCTCACTCTTCTCCATCTTCTCCGAGGGCGACAGAACAGGTGGATGAGTGGGTGACTGGGTGACACAGCCAGCGGGAGAGTGGACAGCAGCGGGACACCTCTCCTCCACACCGGCCACCATCCTGCAGCTCTCCCCGTCCTCCTCTTCCTCTTCTTCGCTGGCTACGGCGTGGCAGATCTCCTCTTCCTCGTCTTCATCCTTGATGACCACTTTGAGCCAGGCCCCGGCCTCCACCATGAGAGACTCAGTCACCTGGGAAATAAAACAAACAAATGGGGTGTAAATGTACGCCAAGAAAGATAGGTAGAAATAAGCAAAAAAGGAAAACTTCTTGCATACTTGGGTGAAAAATAAAAGTATGACAAAGGCATACACTGAAACACTGTTGGATTTAATTAATAAATACATCTTTTTATTCTTCATCCAAGTGTGCAAGAAATAAATCAAACCAGCAAAGACTTAACACAGTAGCACAGTAGACTTAAAACAGTAGTAATAGCATTGTGTTGTTGTATTTAACGTTATCATTATTTTTAGTAACTGTAGTAGTAATAGTAGCAGCAGTAGTAATAGTAGTAGTAGTACAGTAGTAGTAGTAGTAGTAATAGTAACAGTAGTAGTAGTTGCTGCAGTAGTAGTAACAGTAGTAGCAGTATTACTAGAGTAATAGTAGTAGTAGTAGAAATAGTAGTAGTAGCAGTTGTAGTACCTAGTAGCAGTAGCAGTAGTAGTAATGGCAATGTAGTAGTAGAAACAGTAATAGTACAGCAGCATAGTAGTAGTAGTCTAGTAGTAAGTTAGTCTAGCAGTAATAGTAGAAATGCAGCAGTAGTAGTAGTAGTAACGCTAGTAATAGAACAGCAGCAATAGTAGTAGTAAAAGTAGTTGCAGTACGTTAGTAGTAATAGTAACTATAACAACCGTGACAACAGCGTAATAGTAGTAGTGGTAGTAGTACTAGCAATAACAGCAGTAGTAGTAGTAGTAGTAGTGGTGGTAGTTAAAGTAAGTTAGTAAGCTAACGTTACCACTTGTAGAAATAGTAGTAGCGGTAGCTGTCTATCGTAGCAATAACATAATGTACATAATGTATTTACAGTAGGCTAGCAGCTAAACCTGAGCTGTGTGAAGCATCTGTAGGTAGCTAACACTCTGCTTTAATTAGCTAAACAGACCAGCCATCATTATAATGTTTGCTAATAAGCAAATCACCCCAGCTAATGTTAGCACTCTGGTCGTCAGTCTTTCTCTGTGAAAACCAACTCAGTTATATCGGTATACTTACAGACAGATCTTTGCCGTTGGCAGCTCTGAGTTTTTCTATACGAGACGCATATGTGTCTCGTCGTTTAGGAAAAGTTTTTGCCACAGTACAGTATGTGTGATCCATGATAATAGCGATCTCCATTTGATCATGACCTCTGTGCAAGCAATCGCTACCGATATGACCAGTGTTACCGCAGAGATTAACGACAGGAGTTCTGGTTAAACTTTCAAAATAAAACCGTTATTGCCGAACATATTTCTTAACACAACATTTGTATCTATTTTACGGCTTTACTTTCACTCCAGCTTCTTTCTAATTCTACCACTGAGTAGTTTTATTCGACTTGTGTTGTTCTGTACACCCAAACCGATTATTTTTATGCTTTTAATGTGAAGGCAGAATCGACCAACTTCCGGTATCGTTCTAGATATCTCTTTCTAGCTTGACGCAGCTGTAGTGATTTGTCAATTACCAGTGTCAAGCAAGCCAGAATAAAAAAGATTAGAGTTCCAGTTGTAATTTTACAAACAAAAACCCTAAGCAAAACCAAAAAAACCCACATGTTGTCACATTTTTTGGAGTTACACAAAGTACCAACGTGAAAATGAATGCCTATATTAGCTAAATGAGAGGAGAACTATCAACAATATGTGTATGCAATGCATGAAACCACAAGCCCAGCCACAATAGACTCCATGCTCATTTCATTACCGCCACCAACTGGATTTTATCATGCTTTACACCTGTATCACTGAATCTCCAGGCTCTACGTATCCATTATAAACAAATGTCTTCTACTTTTGTACTTTTATTTCATAAGTCTGTCATTAAATTCTCCTAAATTCCTGGGTCCCGGAGTATTAAAAGTGGGTAAGGAAATAAAGTTCAGTTCAGCCACAGCAAAACTGAAGTGGGTCCCTGAATTACTGCTGGCTGCAGGCCGTGCTGCTGAGCTCCTCCAAGTCTTTGCAGTATAAAATGGGTTGAATAAAATGTAGGTTAGCGGGTTGATATAAAATGTTGCCGGAATTGCCCTCATAAAAGATGCCTGTTGCTCTGAAGATTTATGTTGTGATAAATAAAATATTATGGTAAAGTGGCTCACCAGACTGAGCTGTTTGTATACACAGAGTAACAAACTGTGGAGACGTTTTTATTAGTTATAAGTAGAGTCAAGTTTGATCCTGGGCTCTGGGATTAATTTGATCCCTGAAATGTCCTTAATTTCTCCATTACATAAACATGAATTATCCATTAAAAAATAACATAGCTTTAAAAACAGTAAAGGTTAATATCATGGGGTTTTAAGGGATTTATTCATGGGTTGATTCATGGAGACACTAGTAATTAAGGGATTTGTTTTATGTCCTTTAAGTTATTAATGGAAAGTTCCTGTCCTCCTGAATCTTTCATTACATTAGAAAGTAAGCAGCTATAAATTAAGGGGATATTTAAGGGGGTTTCAATGGGGTTTCCTCCATTAATAACTCCCTTTATTCATTTTAAGGGGATTTTGCATGAATTAAGGGGGTGAAATGTCAGGTTATTTTAAGCCTGGGGAGAGCGGAGACAGTGCAGAGGGAGAGGGAGAGTGTGTGTGCGTCACCGCTCTCCTCTGGCAGAGAAACAGAGAGAGCCAGGAGGAGTTTTTATCTGCCTCAGTGTAAACAGAGCTGAGGCTGAGACAGAGGCATTTCCTGACAGAGACTGAGACAGAGAGAATCTGACACACACAGTCAGAGAGTTCAAACACAGTATTCTGTATCCAGGGAAGTTTAATCTCATGTAATGCACATCTGATGAACTGGCAGGGGAAAATGAGGGGTGTAATTAATATTTGAAACCTCTATTGATCCAGGATGTCCCATTTTGATTAATTATGTGTTCAATGTGATGTTTTCTCTGTGTGTGTGTTGTATGTGAAGTCTTTATTAATTGGGCTTATCAGTTTTAAGCTATGTTCTTATGTTTTGTTTTGTTTTGTTTTTAACAGTCATACACATCACATTAAATAGAAAATAAATAAAATACTGCCAGAGGTAGGCTACATATATGTTGAATTATGAAGGGAAGGATTCCAAACAATATTAACTTATAGATTTTTTGCATTAGTCAACTTTTTATTTTTGCACATTAAGTGTGTGTTATAGATGAAAAAGGTCCCCCACAAAAAAATAAAGGTTCACAATGTATTGATATCATAGTCTATACAATAAAACTTTATAAATATCAAAGATGATTATGTTAAAATTGAATTTATTGGAAGACTGTGAGATGTTACATATGGTCTTATGTGCCGGAGTGTCTTTTTTTTTTTTGGGGACTCCCAATTCATAGTTTCTTCTTTCAAAAAGGACTTTCCTCAAAAGAAAAAAAGGAATAAAAAATAGACTAAAGCAGTGAAATTGAATATGTTTTCAATATATTCCAATTCATTATCTCCCGCCTTGACAAAAGTAATCTTGGTACATAAGTGGATAATATAGATTGTTCAGTAGCATCTATGTATCTAAATTTTTTGTTATACAGAAATGCAAACATGTTTGAGCTTTGAAAAATACTATTAAATACGAAATACTATAACTTTTTACTGCTACTTAGCTTTGTAGGACAGAACTGTAGTAACCAGTTTAGGACGGTAGGAAGCAGGATTTCCAGTATGATTTTCAGCACTTTTGTCCCTCGCACTCTGCCGTAGTCGGTCTTATCATTCAAGACCGGAAAACGGGAGGTCCTTTTCCCCGCAGACTCCAACATGGTGAGCCGTATTTCCTCACGATTCCTCTCCGAAATCATCTTCAAACATCACTTTTTGCAGCTGTAACATCACACAGTTACACATGATAGTCTAAAATTTCACATCTTATGAGATGGTTAATCCCTAAATTGTAGTAAAAGTAGCGATTCTTGCTATATATTGATAGCGTAAAAAAATCTGACCCCCACTTCAGTTATCATTCATGGCTTGCTAGCATCAGTGTAGCATTTAGCTAACGTTGAAACCCGACAAACTGCAGTTTAAGGACCTAAGTGTCAATTTTCTCTCTCCGAAACAATGAGTTTGGGTTGTAGTCTCACAGAGAAATGGCAAAAATTAATGGGTATAAATGTTTTATTCTGTGGTGTTACCATTCTGTTAACTGCAGGCTAGGCCACAGCCGGGCGGTGCTATGTAGCCTTCCGTTGACACGTTAGCATGCTAGCCGGTCTGACCGTTCAGCCGCAGGTTTCAGTGGCTGGTTCAGCATTTTCAGACCCATACATCAACAGTTAATTGTCCTGCAACGTTAAACGCCGGTTGTTTTGTCCTGTTGTTGACCGACTCGTGTCCCTTTCCCCCAGGCAAGAGGACCGAAGAAGCACCTCAAGCGCGTCGCAGCGCCCAAGCATTGGATGCTTGACAAGCTCACCGGAGTTTTCGTAAGTAGCGTCCACATTCCTCCACACACTTGGTTCAAACTATATTCAATTTAGTCGTATCCCTGCTAAATCTGCATGTTGATCATCCTGTAGTAATGTAGCTTCTTCATTATCGGGGGTTAAGCAAAATAGTCTAAAGTGAAATGGATGGGTATGCAGCAAAGGCAGGCATTGCCCACTGTTCATTTCAGTAATGGTATGTAATACTCTTGTTTTACTGATGTGTGTTCATATTATTAATGCCATACCAGCCCTACTTGTTCTCCATTTCTTATGAAGTAGTAGTCAAGAATATAGAAAATAACAGGGGAGGCATTTAGAACCATCTCTCATTGATGAATCCAAATTGTGCCCTAAAATAAAAGATTCCGATAAGACGCTTCCCTGAACAAGTTTATTCTAAAGTTGTACTCACTGGAAGTCACTATACACTTATGCTACATGCCTAAAATGTGTGATGGCAATCGCTCACCCCTAACCCCCTCTCCTATCCTTCTCTCCCAGGCTCCTCGCCCCTCTACCGGTCCCCACAAGCTGAGGGAGTGCCTGCCCCTCATTATCTTCCTGAGGAACCGCCTCAAGTATGCCCTGACAGGGGACGAGGTCAAGAAGATCTGCATGCAGAGGTTCATCAAGATCGATGGCAAGGTCCGCACCGACGTCACCTACCCCACCGGATTCATGGGTGAGTTGGAATGAAAGGTGGGGACACACACGGGAGGGGGAGGAAGGGAGGGGTGTAGGTGAGGATGTATTTGGGACAGTGGGAGATCGCCCTTCAGTTGCTCTCGGGCTATTTTTTCATGTTTGTATGAACACCAGAGAAGAATGGATAGACAAGTCCATCATGCTTAGCTAAAGTTACAGGAACTGTAACTGTTTACAACCCCTGGTTTGCTTGTAATTGGACAATGTGAACCTAAACGAACCAAATACAACAAGGTCAACTTTTCCACTATGGGTCGGAGCGAAGAAAATATTGCAGGTTTGATCGCACCCTTAAAAGTCTCCACAGATGTTAACCAACCCAACATAAAACACTTAACCTCACAGTCTTCAAAACAGTAAGGTGAGTTTCACCTCATTTAGATTCCACACTGACAAACAAATGAGGCGATTGAACATCGACCAACATTTCTCTGATTGTAGAAAATTAATGCACTTCTAGTAGCTGGTTACTTTAGTTTCTGATCATGTGAATTCACAGTTAGACACCAGTAGAGTCTGTACTGAGAGTGGTGAGGGAGGACTGATGTGACGAACCACAGATTAATGATTGAGTCTGAATTGGGGGGGGGGGGGGCGGGGAGATGTGTGGATACAAATGGGGAGGAGAACTGAATAGACGAGGACTGAATGAAGTTCTCATCCCAGCTCAGATCTGCTGTAAAATTGTATTATAATGTGCTGTTATTGTTGAAGAAATGTTGGACATTAGCTTGTATTTGCACATTATCTCCAGGTTTCTGCAGTTTGGATCCTTGACTAGCATTTCTTTGCAAGTGCTTTCTCACAGCAATGCATTAATGAGATGTGCCATGGATTTTGTGTTTTGCAAAAGTGTGCAGTGGATCCAAATAAGCTGTAAATCACAGGGATAGGTTAAGTTGTCAAAGATGTATTGGCGTTCACTTAATTTACCTTGTGGCTCTTAATGCCTGTATGACTGTCTCTACCATTTACTAGGAGGGAGAAGGAGCAGTGATGACTATCTGGTTTTGATCAGCAATGAGCTGAAATTACACAACCAATTCCTCTAAGAAGTTCTGAGCTCCAGCCACAAAACTGTATTTTTTAAATTCCGTTCTGAGTCTTTGCTATGGGCCCAAAAGTGTTGTCTGCTGTAGTTATGTTGATGTCAGCTGTGTGAAGTTTTTCTTACTTTTGTTTCTGACATGTGACATCGGGCCATTTGACTCGAGGGAAGCTTGTAGATTTGACTTTATTCATTTGTGCAGCAGTGTGTATTTTCTAGGAGAGATGTTTACTAACAGTTGTGCCATTATCATATTGTCAAATCTCCTTCAAGACCCTGTAACATAATGAAAGCTGAACAAGTTTCTTTTGATGTGTAGGTTGGTAGCGGCCCACGCTCAGTTTGGGTCACGAGGAATTCTTTTGAGAAAGTGGCTCCTCAGAGTTTGGAAACCAGTATTTGTCTGATTTCTGCACATGGCAGCAGCATCAGTTGTGGTCAGTGGAAGCAAGCTTCTGCCTCAGTGTCCTAGATTGAAACGTCTTTTTGTCCAACCTTTTTCCTATTAGATGCCTTTGTTTCTTCACTCAGCTCTTGAATTATGTCTGTCCATTGTCAGAAAAATCAAGTAGCTCTGAATGAGTCATTGGACCTGTGACTTTTGGTGGAAAAACAAATTGTACAAAGTCTGCAAAAGCAAATCCTTAGGCGCATAGGTTGGAATGAGATGCAGCCAGTGGTTATTGTTGGGTAGATGTGTCTAACTGGGATATTTTGGAGGGACTAAACCGGTTTGATTCAAAGACACATGTTTTTTTAAAATGGGATGTAGCCATTTGGAAGAGGACCAGTGGTAAGGCAAGTTATTTGGACGTTTTTTGCCCATATTACAGAACAGATGGGGCAACATCAGCTGCCCCACTTCCCCGGATTAGAAGTGTGATCGGGAACCAAAAACCAACATCCCCATCTTTGTAAAGCCAACTTGGTCATCAGCACTGTTTTCCTTTATACATTTGAAGGGGTTATCCCATATTTGTTGTACTGCACACGAGCAAAATCATGTATTTTCTGTTAAACTGATGTTCCCTCTGTGTAAAGGCGCTTGAATACGGACAAGTTAATCTATCCAGTTTCTTGGAAATCAAATTTAAACTGCATTTTACATGAAGTGTCGCACAACGCTTCACACATGCTCAATCTACTTTCGATGCTCATGTGGCGCTAGTCTTTTTTTCACCTTCTTCATATTTCAATCACAGCAACAAACGGATATTACAGAGTACAGAGCGGACGGTTGGGGAGCTTTAAAACCACAGGGAATATTTCCCGTTTTTACAGACGTGCCGACCGTCACGCCTCCTCCAGACCTCTCACCCAGTCAGGTCCCTCTCCACCTCCACGCCGGCCAACAGCCTCACATGGAGGTGTGGTGTTTTAATTTCCAAAGCCATGGGGAAGCCTTCGCAGTAGGATGACCGCGGCCTATTTATATACGTACACACTACTAAACACTCCCCGCCTCACTCTCCTCGGGGCCAGCAGCAGATGAAGAGTCTCGTTGCAAAATGAGATCCACCATTTGAATAAAACTGATGCCTAGTCTTTCTAAATCCCTCCTGGAACGAACAAGAAGCTCATTATGTGTTGCTTCCAAGGTTATAAGATACATGCATCTATACATTTTTTTTCTTTGTAGAATAAGTTCAGTTTTTTGAGGTAGATCATCTTGTTTATGAAAGGTTGACTGTATTTCAGGTAGATAAACTGAACAAAAATGGGGAGATAGTGTTTTGGAATGAAGCCCTTCAGCTCAGTGGGTTGTGCTGAGGTTGAAATACTGCAGTCTGTATTCTGGGTCTGTTTTTATCTTATTTTAAGGGTTTAGGTGTCTGGTTCAGGCAGCAGGGCGGCCTAGCGGTCGGCGGGACAGTCCTGTAACTTAAAAGGTCACAGGAAACGCTGAGCATGGCCGTTGGGGCCGGTTCATCAAAGTGTCCTTGAGAAAGATGCTGAAGCCCTACATGCTGCCTTTTATTGAAGTCGCTCTGGATCAGACTGAGTTAGATGCCTAAACAGGTGGAGACCGACCTGTAGCTGGAAGGAATCTTGGAAGTGTCCTTGAGCAAGACATGGGAGCTGAAAACTAACTTAACCATCCACAGTAGAAGGGCTGTCAGTTGCCTCTAAGAATTAACTCTGGCTACGAGTTGACCGTAATGGCTCAAATCTGACTGAAATCCAACTGTTGATGAGAAAATTTACATAATATCGAGACATGAAAGCCATGTGCTATGAGCAGACAAGGTTGTTCTAATCAGATTGTGTAAGGAGCTAATTCACAACATACTGTTTTCTGTTTGGGTGGGTGTGTGAGAAGGTGAGACTAAATCACTGGGTGACTTGTCTTTTGACTGAGGGGAATTGCAATATCTTCCAAATGTTGTTTGTTAAATTAGGAGTAGTAATCTCCTTGTCAGGCTGAGCATTTCAAATTCCTTTTTTTTGGTCATTTGACTGAAATTCAAAGGTTGAAATTCATTGTGGCAGCCTTGCATAGCAGCAGGTGGCTTCCAATATGCTAAACACTATCAGTTCAGCAACCAACTTAAAACCAGTGGTGGAAAGTAACTAAGTACATTTACTGAAGTGCTGTACTTAAGTAAAATTTTGAGGTACTTGTACTTTACTTGAGTATTTCCATTTTATGCTACTTTCTACTTATACTCCACTACATTTTAGAGGGAAATATTGTACTTTTTACTGCATTACATTTATTTCACAGCTATAGTTACTAGTTACTTTTCAGATCAATATTTTATATTTAAGACATTTGATCATCTTTATAAAATAACTATAAAATAGCATTGTTATAGAGTAGACTACCCAAAAGTATAGCTAAATTGTTAAGATTAGCTTCACGTTGACAACTTTAAAATGCTGCTTACATGTATTTCAATAAATCAGTATTAATATTCCAATAATTTATGAAAAATATAACTCTCTAAATGGGGACAGTTTGCATAATGAGTACGTTTACTTTGATACTCTAAGTACATTTTGCTGCCAATACTTATGTACTTTTACTTAAGTAAGATTTTGAATGCAGGACTTCTACTTGTAATGGAGTATCTTTACATTGTTGTATTGCTACTTTTACTGAAGGAAAAGATCTCAGTACTTCTTCCACCACAGCTTAAAACTAGGGTGCAATGGTATAGAGGTTGAAGAAGCAGACTTGTCCCAAAACCAGAAAGTGAGAACAAAACACTCCTGCCTTCTCAATAACTACTGCAACAATTGAGCTGCTCTGTGACTAACAGTAGTCTGGTTGCTTCGTCAACCCTCTGTGTGGATAAAGGTTAAAAACTTTTTTTAAAAACCACAGTGTGTTCACTAACCAAGTCTGCTGACGGTGTAAACAAACTTGGCAGTAGCAGCTCAACTGTATTAGCGGGTGGCCTTCCTGCGTAGCTGTTTATATCTGATCTGGTATTTTTCTGTTTCTCTGTATGAGGAGGCTGCAGGAGGAAGGGAAAGTTATGAAGTGATGAACGGAGTGTGGATGCTAAAAGTGTTTTTGCTGTTTGTCGTTTCTATCCAGATGTGATCAGCATTGAGAAGACCGGCGAGCACTTCCGTCTGATCTACGATGTGAAGGGACGCTTCACTGTCCACCGCATCACCGCTGAGGAGGCCAAGGTAGGAGCCGGAAGGAGAAAGGAGATTCGGTTTTTTTGGACACAACTAATTGATTCACAGTGAATGCTTTCCTGCTTTTTGTGTACTTATCCTAGAGTACCAGACCTAAATTTCAAGAGCTGAAAACTAGATTGATGCTTAAATGGTTATACTACTACGAAAATAAGAGACTCCCTTTTAGGCCAACTCCTGTGGTGTGAGGATTTTAAGGCATGTGTTCTGTAGGTCCCTTTAAATGCTGTACGTATTCGTATACGTATTACAACACTTCTCTCCCTCTCCAGTACAAGCTGTGCAAGGTGAAGAAGATCCTCATTGGCACCAAGGGGGTTCCCCACCTGGTGACCCACGACGCCCGCACCATCCGCTACCCCGACCCCCTGATCAAGGTCAACGACACGGTCCGCATCGACCTGGACACCGGCAAGATCACAGAGTTCATCAAGTTCGACACTGGTAGGTTCAACTCAGCTGGTTATGGAACATGAACTAGTTTGAAAGTTTAGAAACTACGGAAGAGGGTTAGGGCCATGTGAAAAGTGTCTTTTGTGTTCCGAGTTTAAGAGTATTCTGACTTTAAACTCTCAATCCTGACTTAATTCCCAGTATTCTGACTTTAAACTCGGAACACAAATTTTTCACCTGGCCCTAATCCTCATGTGTAAGAAACTGGTCTTTAAAAGTATGTAAGGAATAAAAACTTTAATTCATTGCTGATACACGTGACTTCAGGTTTTATGAAGATGCAGACTTGTCACTTTGCATATTGTTGCTTATCATGATGAATATTCTTCAACTGTAGAGTGATAACGTGCTGTTGATTGCTAACGTGATGTTTTGGTTCATTCCCACCTCCTCCCCCCTCCAGGTAACCTGTGCATGGTGACCGGCGGTGCTAACTTGGGGCGTATCGGTGTGATCACCAACAGGGAGCGTCACCCTGGCTCCTTCGACGTCGTGCACGTCAAGGACAGCACTGGAAACAGCTTCGCTACCAGGCTCTCCAACATCTTCGTCATTGGCAAGGTGAGGACACGCACAATAATAATTAATAGGGTCTGTTTACAACAAACTCTGACAGTATGAGTGATGAGTTTGTCCTTGAAACCATGATTTGTGCACACTGACGGATCGCTTTTTGTTAGATTTGCTTTCAAAAATAATTCACACTTAACAGAAAATCTCTTATTGAGCAGTTTGGACGGTCTTGATCTGTAATCAAACCTTTCCTACTCTTAGAGACAAGAGGAAAGACAAATATCATCAGTAGTTGAAGAGAGATCAGGGTGGAGCAATGATGACAGTTTTGGTTTTGATCAGCAATGAAAATACACAACCAATTCCTCTAAGAAGTTCTGAGCTCCTCGACTAGAGATCCTGTGACTGTAAAATCAAAGCATGTGTTTTCATATCAGAATGAAACCAGTCCAATAGTTAAACCTACTATATAGTTGGGGTATAATGCGGTGGATTTTCAGCTTTTTCTGCAGTCCAATACTCCTTTCTGGTTGTTTGCAGGTAAATTGAACAAAGTTAGTATTATTGGAAAAAATGGCACTTGATGAAAAGCTCAAGTCAATTTTCCTCGGAGCTTAGTTTAGGAAAGGCTCATTATCCTCAAAGGAAGGAGTTGCAGATGTTCAGGACATAACTGTGTAAACAGCTCTGCGTGTTGTAAACAGATCTTGGGCCTGTGGAACCTGTCGATAGGAAAAACAGTTGAACGCCTCTCTCTCTCGCATGACATTTTATTTGGCCGGTGGTTTGACCCGAGCCGTCAGCGCTGCGCTCGTCTCTCTGCTGCGTGACATTTCATCAGACCGCTTCAGCTCGCCGCTTCCTTCACCTTGACGGCAGCGTTGCCACTCAAATATGTTATGTCCCTTTATAATGTACTTTATACTTTTTAACTGGCTCATTGAAATGTGTCGTTTTCCTTTGGCCACGTGAAAACTTCAGACAGACACGGCAGGTTTTTCAAGTTGTTTTGGAAGTTTTTTAATTAAATTTTCGTTGTATAGGGGATTAAAGCTTACCGGCTGTATTTGAAAGTTCATACTGCCTCATCGTCAGTTGATCTGGAAAAGAGCATAAACTGAACACCTAAAGGTCAAAACATGAGCTTAATTGTCTTCAATTAAAAAGTGTGAATCATAAGCATCTAAACAAGAACAACCTTTACCGTCTTGATCTATGAATATGCACAACACTCAAACTTTTTAGATTTAAAGTTGGAAACCTTTATAGTGTGAGAGGTGAGATAACTGAACTATTTTAACTTTTATGGTTCTTCTGAAGGTTTTAATGAGCCATTTTTGCCTCATTGTGCCCAGAATAGCTGCACAGGCTTCGAAAGACTGGAAAACTGACATTTTTAACTTTGAGAATCACACATTTGACTGGTTACTTGCATAGTTATGTCATAACGTAACGTCATAAATTGTTATTCGGCTCACATATCACAGGCTGAAATTTTAAAATCCTGTCAAGAAACAAAGCTATGGGAAAAAGCATTGGCCTACGTTTTGAGCTGGAAGGCTTTTTATGAACATGTCCTTCATCCACCTGTTCCCGATGACAGGTGAACCGTACCTTTTCATCAACCTCATCTAATTTCTCCCCTCTCTCTCCCCCCACCCCCCTCTCGTCTCCAGGGCAACAAGCCGTGGGTGTCCCTGCCCAGAGGAAAGGGAATCCGTCTGACCATCGCCGAGGAGAGAGACAAGAGGCTGGCCGCCAAGCAGGGCAGCAGCTAAAGAGGCCACACAGACAAAACCCTGGTTTTCAAATAAACTGTTATTTACAAAACAGCTTGTTTGGTTGTCTGTCTGATTTTATTTAGTTGTAGGTCACCAGGCTTCTTATGTAGATCTGGAAATGTACGGGAAATGAATTGGGGCATCTACAGGTGTTGAAAAGTTTGAAGTGCATGAAAACATTTAAAAATATGGGGGGAAAGTGTTCAGTCCTGATTAGGGCGGTGCAATAAAAAAAAATGCAGTATGAACTAGTTAAATTGGTAAATTGCAAGAGGCTCTAATTATCTTATCAGGATGGTGCCTGCTCAAAATAGACTCCTAAACATGATTTTCTGGTGCAGAGCCCTGTTGCTGACCTATAAATTAAATTGCATGCTTGAAAAAAATGCATTCAAACAGCAGATCTTAAGCAATAACAGTGTTTCTTAATGACTGAAAAATCGGTGTATATTGTATTGGAATTCATAGCGCAGTTGGAGTATTCAGGAAAATAATGGTAATGTGATGGTCAGTCCTAGACCTGATGCATGACTACACATTTATGTAGTTTCTATGCGGTAGACCCACTTTCATTTCACATTTTTCATACGATACATTGTCATTTTTATATACCACTAAATGTAAAGAAGCTTCCTCTAAAGATAAGTGGCCTAGTTGTCACATATTGTGCTGCAGCTATCATCAATAATATCTTCAAATCCAGTTGAGAGATGATCTGATGTATGTATGCAGTGCTGAAATGTAATAGGAACGCCTTTATTGCTGTTCGGACATGAGAAGTATTCGATCTGGGATAGCTCAGTTTCCTTTAACAGCCTCACAGTCTGAGAAAGTGACGTCTGATTATTTCCACCCGTCAGTCGCGGTCTGAGTGAGGTGAGCAGCAGGTGAACTGAGCTGGAAATGTCGCTGTCTGTTTCACTTGGCAGAAATCATTAAGTCTGTCCTAACCTGCTTCACCTTGACTTCACTCCAAAGCACATCAGATAATGTTTAAATAACATCAAAGGTGGCTGTTAAAGTCACAATGGAATAACTGACTCAGCCAATTTTCCATACATGTGCATAAGTTTTATGTTGTATATTACTATCAAAATCCCAGAACTTCATACTTATTTTGAAACCTGTATTTTTAATGGTGACCTCATGTTGTACCAGGAAGTTTAATAGTGCAATATAGGCTATTTTCTAGTATCATTACTTTTACTTCCTGGGTAATGGAAAATCTGTATTAGTGACTTGATGCTGTAGCAGTAGGTGTGTTGAGACCACAGCCAATCAGAAAACTCAAATAGCTGGTGAGCTCATCAAAGGTGGCTTTTAAAGTCATCATGAACAATTGGGAACCGATTTTTTCAATGACTTTTTGTGTGGATTCCAGGGAATATAAATACAAATTGCAACCAATAAAACTGATATCCCAGACTTGAGAAGTCCCTCTCCAGTGTCCCGCCTCTGTATCCTGTTTTAATCGGAAATGCGTCAAATTAAGGAAGTAAGATGCTCTCCAACTGTCGGTTCATCGGTTCTTTAAAGCAGTGATTCTCAAATTTTTTCATATCAAGGACCCTATTTTAGTCCACATTAAGGCCATGGACCCCCATTTGATGCGATTTTGTCTCCTGGACCCAAACCTGAGAATATTTTTATTCTTAGATATGATTTTTGTCCAGAACTCCATGACTATCTGTAAATTATAGGTAGAGAGAAAACAGTGACACTATGATCAAAACAGTCATTCCTTCTACATTCTCCCATTGTGTTTACTTGTAAATGAAATAATGGTGAAGTTTAACAATTCATCAATTTGCTGGGGACCCCCTGGAACCCCCTCAAGGACCCCTGGTGGTCCCCGGACCCCACGTTGAGAACCACTGCTTTAAAGCAAGCGGCTGACAACGTTCATAAAATGAGCTATGCAAACCTCCTCTTTTCACCCATCCCTCTCTTTTTCACCTCTACTCTTCTAACCTGCAGTCTCCATCTTTTCCCCGGGGCGACCACCGACTCCTGGATGCAGCCCATCCTCCCTCCGTCTATCTAATCCCTCCATCTTTCCATCCCATGCTCCATCCATCTGCTTTCACTCCTGTGCTAATCCCTCTCTCTCTCTCTCGCTCTCTCTCTCTCTTTCTGCTTGTATCACACCATCTTTCCCCTCCTCTCCTCTCTTCTAATCTTACCTTTCTTTCCCTTCTCTCCTTCGTCAAATCGACACCTGCCTTCCTATCTTTCTCTTCCTCTTTCATCCCTTTGTCCATTCTCTGGATTGCTTCACCGGTTCCCCCTCCTCATCATCCTCCCTTTATCTCCACCTCCATCCCTGTCTCATCTCATCCCTCTATCCCTCCCTCTCTCTCTCTCTCTCTCTCCTCAGATCATCTCTCTAGCTCTACTTGTCCCTATCTCAACCCTTCCCTCTCCTCCTCTCTCTCTATTCCTTCCATCCTTCCTCACCTGCATCCTTCCCTACATGGATTCCTACCTAATCTTCTTCCCTCTTTATTTCCCTCCATCCCCCCCTCCCTTTTCCTTCACTCCATCCTTCCGTACCTCAAGCCTTCCTTACCTAGCATCCTTCCCTATATCAATTTTCTCCCTTTCCCTTCCTCCTTCCTTCCCTCCCTCCACCTCCCTCTCTCTCCCACTTTCCATTCCTTCCCTCCATCATTCCTCACCTCTATCCTTTCTTCATTGATCCCTACCTAATCTTCCTCCCTCCCTCTTTCTTTCCCTCCGTCCTTCCTACCTTTCCCTTTCTCCCTTACACTTTCCTTCCTTCCCTACATCCTATTTTTCCCTTCATCCTTCCATACTTCCATCCCAGTTTCTACTTCCCTCCATCTTTCTCTCTCTCCTTCCTTGCCTACATCTTTCACTCTCTCCTTCTTTTCTTCCTTCCCTCCATCTTTGCCTACATTGATTCCTACCTAATCTCCCCTCCCTACCTCCCCCTTTCCCGCCATCCCTCTATCTCTTCCTCTTTCCTTCCTTCCCTCCATCCTTCCATCAATCCCTACCTAATCTCCGTTGCTCTCTTTCCGTCCCTCTTTCTGTCTCCCTCCATCCTTCCCTACATCGATCCCTACCTAATCTTCTCCCTCTCTCTCTCTCTCTCTCTCTCTCTCTCTCTCCCCCCCCCCCCCTCTCTCTCTCCATCCCTCCCTCTCTCTCTGTGTTCTGACTTCAGTACCAGTCCATATGGTGACTGCTGGGATCCAGCCTGCTCCGCGCTGCAGAAACCTGGCCTGCACACACCACCTCAGTGTGTGTGTGTGTGTGTGTGTGTGTGTGAGAGAGAGAGAGACAGATCCATCCTGTGGCCTTCAGACTCACCTGCAAGTGTGTGTGTGTGTGTGTGAAAGAGAGAGAGAGACAGAGAGAGAGATCAACCCTGCTCCTCTCCCCCATGACTTAGCTTTCCAACCCCGCCTCTCCAACACATGACACACACCATAACAACACACACCGCAGGAGTGTGTGTGTGTGTGTGTGTGTGTGTGTGTGTGTTGGCCGGGGCACGGGCAGTGCGGCTCTCCATCGTGACCGTCTGCTCTCTGACACACTGTACAGTACAGTAATCCATCATCCCCGGCCAGGAATAGTAGCAGGGACGGTGTGTGAGGACAGTATATCTGAGGAGTTATGATCCAAAATGCTGTACGTCAAAATTTATAGAAGGATAAAATAACATTAAATCAAATGTATCATTCAGTGTCTGTGAAATATGGTGGATCCTGTCTGGAAAAGTGTTGCCAACCTTGAGTTTCCTAGTTTATCTTATTTCTTGGAACACAAGTCTCTGTGTGTGTGTGTGTGTGTGTGTGTTCTCTTTATGAGTTGATTGAAAGGAAAAATCCACTCTAAAACACAGCTATTGGTGATGCACCTTGAATTTCTGGGTCCATTTTGTTCTTTGGTGGTGATTTTTTTTAAATTTCTGCAGATAACTGCCCAATCGTAGACATATTTCCAGCAGCTACAGTGGAGTCTGATATGAGAAAATGTTTCAGGATGTAAAACCTCAGCGGTAAACATCAGGTTTTGGTGTCAGTCCCTCAGAATCAAAGAGCGAGGGCTTCTTTCTAGAGCCGCCATTTTTGCACCGAGAGACGTTCAACAATCATACAGGGAGGAATCCATCGGAGAAGAGGAGAGAGAGACCAGTTTCTCCACCCACAGGAGCAGGAGAGAGACCAGAATGCAATGCAGCAGAGAGACAGGTTGGGGTTTGGAGTAAGGGGCACAACTTTTGCTTTTCCTGAACTGGACAAACTCGCTCTCTCTTGCCGTTACTATCGCTATCACTCTCTCCACCTACAAGTATAACCCACAGCAGAATGGAACAAGTTCAGGCGTGTTCTCTAGGCAGGGTTCCTACGCAGGGCTGGAAAGTCTGGAAAAGTTTTGAAAATGAATTTGATCATTTCCAGGTCTTGAATAGTTTGGGAATTTGAAAAAAATGTCTGGAAAAGTATGGAAAATGTTGCGGTTCCGGTCCGATACACACATAATTCTAGCTTTTATGTTGTTGTAGAGCCACTTTGAGTCCACAGTTTTTGTTGATGTGAAGAATAATGTTCAGATAGAGGGACGCTCTTATTACCCAGCCGCTGTCATCATGCATTATATCAAATACAGACCAAAATCAAATCCAGTCAAGAACATAGGGTCTGGGAAAAATATGGAATTTTAAAATGGAAACCGTGTAGGAACCCTGCCAATCATCTCACATATAGAACAATCTTCATCTATACAGTGATATGACCTAGTTAGCAGGGGCAAGATGTCTATCTACGTAAATCATATTGAACACCAGACAAAATCTTCAAAACAAATCGAGGTCTGGAAAAAGTATGGAATTTTTTTTATTGAAAATGTGTAGGAACCCTGTCTAGGGGTTGTTGAAAGGCATTCTGGGAAATGTAGGAAATCGCTAACTGAAGTAGAAGGCAGGTTGGGGGAAAGTGGGTACAACCAAAGAAGTAAATTAGCACATTTCGTCACAAAATAACTCCTGGAATGAATTGAACATCACAGATTGATGATATCGAACAGTGGAAGAGTGTCAGAGGTTTGAATGAAAATAGATCATTTGAATCTGTTGGTCTGACAGCCGACTTTGACCCTGACATGCTGTAACTCTGTCAGACTCAGACTGAACTGCTGCAGACCGTTTTGTATGAATGATAACGCGATGAAATGAAAGGACAGATTTAAACACATTTCAGGGTTTGTGGTTTAGCAACAAATCAAATGTGGCAGCGTTGTCCTCATTTTTATAGGCCTGGGACCGGTTCTTGTAAACAAATACAAGTACACACACACACACACACACACACACACACACACACACACACACGTACACACAGTGTTTGAACGTTTGAAATATGAGACTTGCCAGACGCATGCTTTGCTCCGGTCCTGCTCTGCATCCCCTTGTGAGCAGAACAACAATCACATTTTATTCTCTCTCTCTCTCTCTCACACACACACACACACACACACACACACACACACACACACACACACACAAGCACACAGAGACTTTGAAGTGCGTTTGGCTGGATAGTGAGCAAAGCAACAGAAATAAATGAGCTGCAGAGGAAATACAGACCAAAAAAAAACAAAACACAGCCTCTCCAAGAAAAGAAAACTAATGTCGATTTAGCTTTCAGAGGAGTAAACAGAGCAGGAATAAATAGACTATAGGGAAAGACATTCAAAATAAAGAGAGATGACAGAGATTAAATTGCACTAAATGTATTGATTGCAAAGTCCACTTAATGCATTTATCCTGAATTTATCCTGCATTATTACTGTAAACACCGGTAACCATTGTAGAAATCCTCCTTCATGCATTTATTCTGAATCTATAAATACTGCATGCAATATCTGTCTTGAATGTTACAATATGAATCTTTATTTTTATACACAAACACAGAGAATACAAAGCTGCTTTACAGATAAAAGAACAGCAAAGGAATGATATAAAATGAATAATAGTTTTTATACTGTAGACTTTCATTAGCATATTGTAATACTAAACTATTCTATTCTGCAGTAAATAGTGGGTCTTTTACAGTGGTTAAGTGATTAAATGCCTGGTGGTTTGGACAGTCTTGTTTATATGTGGTTCTGAATGTTCAGTGCGGTTTTAACTGGGTGGCAGTGCAGCCAAGTGGTTAGGGAGACCGTCCCGTGTCTGGAAGATCACAGGTTCCATCCCTGCAACAGTAAAATGTGTGTTTAGCAGCAGCCACGTGTGCTGCTGTCTAAGGCCGCGTTCACACTGCAGCTGAAACTGTCCCGATTCTGATTTTTTTTCTGTAATGTGTGAATCAGATTTGATGTTTTCTAATCAGTGTGAACGGCGAAAAGCTGCATGGAGTCGTTTATTTTCCAAATTCCAACCTTGTGAAAAAATCGAATCCCAAGACATGTAGCCTACAAACAACTTGGGCTTTCAACGCTCAAACTCAAATTTGTCATGACAATAAGTAAATCTTACATCATTCACCTGAGGCAACTGTCTTAACTTTGTTGCCACAGCAGCTTGGCTGAGCAGCGTTAGCATAGAGACACAACAATGGAAAGAAAGTGAATAGCCGATTTGATTGGTAGTTGGGGAGACGCCTCAATTCAACTGAAACGTGTTTGAAACAAGCGGGAGAAGTGTAGGTACAAAAAAAAATGTCATGTCTTTTGTTATTGTTACTATTCTTACTATGCCCATGTGTCCTTTCAACATCGCTGTCAGGTCATATAGGTATCAGATAAGGGGTTACATCCTAGAATTAGATACGAACAAAAATCTAATTTAAGCAGCAATTCAAAATTGGAGCCTGAAGTCGTGCAGTGTGAACCCTTACCTGCTCACTCACTGTAAGTCAAGAAAAACATATGGGTTCACTCACAATGTGTATCTAAAAGTGGGAGTATTTGTTGTGTTCTGTTATCTTTCTATTTCACTTGATTTGAACTGCACTAGTTTACTTTTTGTCTTTTATCGTTTGTATCTCGTCTGTACTTTTGCACTTTTTAATTGTAAATCTTTTACCTTTACTGTATTTTTATTACTCTGTAAAGCACTTTGAATTGCCCCACTGTATGAAATGTGCTATACAAATAAAGCTGCCTAAATTGCTGTGGAGAGGAGTTGAATTGCCCTAAAATGTAACTGTTGTTTTGGACACTTGACAAACTAGGGATAAGAGTTGGCGTCAATTCACGAATGAAGTCATCAATTCCAATTCAACTGAGGAATTGGAATTTGAATCTTTAAAAACCTACAGGAAACTGAATTGGAACATTAGGAAGTTGAATTTAATCCTGTCATTCCAATTCAATTCACATTGTTTCCTTACAGCTGGGTGACATTCACATTCCAACTCCAGGAACTGAATTGGAATTTACCACGCATTATAGCAGTTCAGTTCATGAATGGCTCCAACACTGCTGGGGATGATAAGGTGCAATCATAAGTGAGCAGAAGGAGAAAGGCTGACAGAGGAGTGAAGTCAGACAGAGGGGGAGTGAGGCTGATAGAGGTAAATTTTGGAGTGTGTTTCCTACGCGAGAGCGGTTTGCACCGGAGTACAGAAGTGGGCCGGGCCGCTGAAACAATGAACTCAGTCATCTGGGGAGGGGTGGGGGGGAGGAGGAGGAGGAGGAGGAGAGAGGGAGGGAGGGAGGGAAGGAGGGAAGGAGTGGGTGAGGACAGCTGTTTCTAATCAATCGCTTCCATGTGATTGACTTTCTGACTGATTCCCTGACTGATTGGCTCGTTGACAGCCCGGCCGTAGGAACGCTCCTGATTGGCTGGCTGGAAGGTCGGTTGGCTCGTCCACTCGATGACTAGCTGGTTGACCGACTTGATGGCTGATTGACTGACTGGTTACAATATTGATATGATCAGTTTGACGCCATGGTAACTGAACGGATGATGTAATGTAGCCGCTCCCTTCCGCTTCTTCTTCTCCTTACTCTTACTCTCTCTTTCTCAATCTATCTTTCTTCTCTCGCACATGCACAGTTTATATCCACATTCTTTCTATGCCGCACATACGTGTGCATGACACACACACACACACACACACACACACACTATCCCTCCCTTCCTCCCTCTCCTTCTGTCTCTCATAAGTTTCTCATGTTGATGTTTTCAATTGTGTCAATAAAAGGCAGTTTATGTTGAAATTCTCTCTCTCTCTCTCTCTCTCTCCCTCTCTCCATCCCCCTCTCCATAAGACAGAGACAGACTGCACGAACAAAAACATTTAGGTAGGCCAAGTTCACGTCTGGGAGGGGTTGCTAAGGGGGGCCCGGGGGGCTGCGAGGACCAGATGTGCTTTTGGGGGAGGAGGGGTACGTTCACAACCCTCGACCAGGGAGGAACGGCCAGTTTTCAGAGGGTTCCAGAGTTGCTGAAAGACTCGAAAAAGTCCTGGAAAGTGTTGGAGGGAAGTACGCATAAAATGTCACTGTGCTGTAAATTCAGCTTGAGCTGCATGGGGCTCTGGGTAAGATCTGGAGAGCTGAAGAGTTTCACTGCAAAACAATGTAACCACGATTTGGGAAAGAAGGGACACCGACTGTCACAATATGATTGAAAGCACAAAATTAAAACCAATAAGGATAGTTGATAACGAAAGTCCTTGTTTTGCAAAATGACCACACTCTTACAGAGATATTGAATGATGAACTTAAAGCAAGGAGTGGATACATAGAGACTCATCAGTGGGCTGAGGTACATACCATGTATGAGATTTACATTTATTCATTTAGCTGACACTACAGAGAAACTTACAAAGAGTGCAACAGCAGAATAAGCCTCAACTAGATCAACCAACACTAAGAGCAACCACTAGTTAGGAAGTCAATGGTTGGCGCTTTCAAGAGTCCTGTAACCACAGAATGATTGAGTAAAACAAAAGTGCAAGGAAACAAGTGACAAAACAGCTACGGAGAGGCTGAATATTTCTATTTTTCAGCATTGTGGGTTCCTAATCATGACCTTTGCCTCATTCCCTTTCTCTCTCTCATTTTTCTCGTCACTTTACACTATGTACTTTAATGAAGCAGAAATACCACAAAGAGAATCTTAGAACAATATTTGAGGGATTTTGTTTCAAAACGCTACATATCCATTTGGAACTCAGGCAACAGTAAACATGGCGTCTCCCACAAAAGATGAGATGGGTCCACCTCACGGACAATCAGTAACAAATGTGTCACCTTGTTTTGATGTGTAATTGTAGCGCCCCCATGGGGTCAATCAGTGTCATTTTGAAAACTCCGGTACACAGCGGTGAGATGCATCATTTCCCCACCACTCTGATCAGGGGTGTCTGAGATACGACTGTGTGACGGATGGATGGACAGACAGACGGATGTACAGTCGGAGGGACGGATGGACTGATGAACGAAGGAACGAACGATGTAGCCCCCCCTCCCCCCCCCCCTCTTGGACCAATTGGTGTAATTGTTTAGATGTTGGAATATAGTGGTGAGATGCATCATTTCCCCAAGTTTCATCAAAATCCAATCAGTGTCACACATGACAGATGGATGGGCGAACAGATGAATGAATGAACAAACAAACAAATGAACAAAAAACAAACAAACAAGTAAACAAGCAAACCAACAATTTAGCGTCCCCCCTTGGGCCAATTGGTGTAATTTTAAAAATGCAGGATTGCAGCGGTGAGATGTATCATTTTCCCAAGTTTCATCAAAATACAATCAACAGTGAGATATCGCTTGTGACTTCAAACTGAATAAACAGACAAATGGACAAAAGAACGGAAAGAGACCAATCCCTAGTCCACCACCATGAACTCTAAAATGTTACTATTATATGGGTAAAGGTCTTCAAAACACTTAGGTAGTTAATCATCATTTCTTATCTTTTTTTCAGAGTTGGTGTCACATTTTTCAAATCAATGGATATCTCATTTGGGAAAGAAACTTCATTATTTTACAGGATTTACAACAGAGGACATGAGGAGCTGTCTGGGGAAAAGTGTTGTGAAGCAAGAGGAGAAAACATGCCTCCCAGGGAGGGAGGATAGAGCTGAAGTCAGAGGCCCCATGCTGTCCCCTCCATGTCTCCACCCTGTTCCTAAGAACCTGGGGGGGCCCATGTGTGCCTGAGAGGTCCTGGAGCGTTTATCGGACTCTACTTTCAATTCTTAAAGGGACACACTGACACTTTTGGTTTTGGTCTGTTATTTTCCTTCACTGTGCACTTGTTGTCGCTTTGTGGCAGGGGGAAAAAAATCCACTGTGCAATGTTGGTTAACCAAAAGGCTTGGCTTGAATCAGGGATGTGTTCAGGCACACAGGAAAAGCAGGAAAACTGTGAGCTCACTTTGCAAATGAATGGGTTGTATGTCCAAAAACTGAAGTTGACAACAGCTTGGAAGTTGTGTGAACAAAACTGAAAAAATTACTTCAATTTGTCAATGAAAGCACTGCTAACCACAAGCTATTTTAAAAGTCAAAGGAATGATGTGACCTTATGACTATATCATGTAATTTGTCTTATGAGTGACCGATAGACGTTATTCCCATTTTGAATTTACGTTGCACTCAGGTGGGAAACTGCCTGGAAAGTTATAGCGCATTAAAAACAATGATAGACGTTATTCAGCACGTAAGTGAGGGCTTAGACCAAACAGCTGAAACACTATCAAAACAGTTAACAATCTTGGGAACAAGTACAACGACTGCTTGAGTTTCGCAGGAACTTTAGCTAGCTTACTAGCAAGTTAACTACATTGGCCTAGCCTATATATAATATTCTATATAATATTACTTCATAATATTACAACATTTCTTCAACACATTCGTAAGGACTTCATATAGACCTAGCAGTTATCAAATTAGCTATTAATTTCAGGAACAACAATTATGACTGCTTGGATTTACCAGGGATGTTAGCTAGCTCACTAGCTAGTTAGCTACTAGCTACCTAGGCTAGATTCCGGTAGCTAGCTACAGTGAGCCAAATCACCTTAAAATATGAACATATATCCTTCCAGATTTGATCCATTTGTTTCTGATATGCTTTTCAGAGGGGGATATGTGAAATGATAAATGTTCGTCTTGATACACAACAACTTAGCTGGACTGTACTTGCTTTCCCACCTGGAGTGTGTAGTAAATTCAAAATGGCTGCCATAGGAATAAAGTCTATAGTCTTTAATCCAATAAATTCTGTATACTTAGCAGTGTTATACAAGAACGAGTGTCCCCATCTGGATATATGTCTGGTGTGGAGGTCTGGACCTGTGTTCAGTTTATAGAGTAGGAGTAGGCTAGTGTGTGTGTGTGTGTGTGTGTGTGTGTGTGTGTGTGTGTGTGTGTGTGTGTGTGTGTGTGTGTGTGTGTGAGAGAGAGAGAGAGAGAGAGAGAGAGAGAGAGAGAGAGAGAGAGAGACTAAAGTGCTCCATGTTGCACTGGTTCATTTCATCTTCATGGAATTTCTGTCCTCTGATTCTTCTTCTCTTCATTTCCAGACCCAGCTGTTAAAACTTGGCCTTGTTTTTCCACCACAGTCTATACTGACATGTTCTGTAGCCTGTGTATTGTTGAGGTCTCTCTCTCTCTCTCTCTCTCTCTCACACACACACACACACACATTCTCACTCAACTTTCTGTCACTTTCTTACACTAACCCCCACTCTCTCTCTTTCTCGCACACTTTCTCACTCTTTCTTACACTCATTCTCTCACCCCCTCACGCACGTACACGCATACACACGCGCGCACAGTGCAAAAAGCACAAGGACTAGGCGATCCACCTCCTTTCTTTCTCCATGTTCTCCTTCTTTTCCTACTCCTCCTCCTCTCCCTTCTCTCCTCGCCTCCTCTTCCTCCACTCTCCTTCTTCCTCCTCTCCTCCTCCAGCCAGGTTTCCTTCTCTCTGGGAAACACCAGACTGTTGCGCTCTGCTCCGCTGCGTCAAGCCACACAGAACAAGACCTGAAGTAAGGCGAACTGGCCTTCAAAATAAAAGCACGAAATATGTCACTTTTGCGGGGAAAGATGCGACAGGGTGTCCAGAACAACAGAATTATACAAATATACTCAGTGTAACATTAAATATGAAGTGAAACTCTAGCCATAAAAGTGACATAAAAGAGATTTTATTATGGTGTTTCTTGATGGAAGTGAAGTGTGCCTTAGGAGTGTGTACAACCAAAGGCTGAAAAATGATTAGAAACACAAAAAACATAGCAGAAAACTTTAACAGATGTCTATTATCTGAGAAAAGTCAATTTTAGCTCATTGCAGTGTCATTTTTTCCTTCACTTGCGCCACAACGATGGGTTGAAATGAACTTTTTCGAGTTGACATCCCCAAAGTTTTACTGCAGCCGAGGGTGTAGCTATATGGCATCTTGCATATAAGCTTAAACTCTATGAATATATGCTGTGAAAAGTTCAGCAATTTCATTTACTCCAAAATCCATCCTCAAATCTATTCTTTATTGTCACTTTGTCAGTTTGGATACTGGAAAAAACACATTGCAACGCATGCTTTCATTTGACTTTCATTTTGAAAGCTGCAGTCGGAACTCCCGTGCTTTACTCCGGCCGGCTTGACACTGGTCTTCACAGCAGCTGAGACTCTGCTCTCCACCAAAAAAAAAAACCCTCGCAGTCAAAAACAATGAGGGCGCACGACGCGCAACTCGCTCCAAGCCTCTCCAACAGCAGAGTTTCCCCTTCCCGTGGATCCGTAGCATGCGTCTCTGCGCCGAGGACCACAAGGATTTAACTTGACTATCTCTTGAGTTTAAAAAAAAAAATATTTTGGAGTCGGGGTGGTGGAGGAGGAGGAGGAGGAGGAAGAGGGGGGGATAGCTGGGTTAAAAAATGCCCTTTTGCAAACGGACGGTACTTCCGAAAGATGTGTGCAAGACCGACGGCGGGAGGCTGCGGGAGGAGCGGCCGATCCAGGCGCCGATTTTCGGGGACTTGGCGGACGTGTGCGGCTTCAGCCTGTGCTCGGTGCTCCGGCAGCTCTCCGATCTGTCCCGGCAGTCGGTCAGCATCCTGGAGGAGCTGGAGGGAGAGCTGCTGTCCATCTGCCACCGGTCCGGCGCGCTGGAGGGGAAAGTGGTCAGTCTGCAGAGGCACGTCGCCGAGCTGGTCAGCAAGCCTCCGCCGAGAGGTAAGACCAGTCAAACCCCACCTAAAGTCACTTTCCCCCGCCTTGTGTTCGCAGGAACAGAGCTGAAACACATTTTTAGGCTTGATGACACTGTGTACATCACAGTAAACAGTGTCAAACTTGGGTTTTATAATGGAAAAACGCATAAATCCATGCTTTTCTACACATAGGATTGATTTGTGGTTGTGTTGCCTTATGATGATGACTAACTCTAGGTTACAGTCTCACTCAAATGACTGCAAACACATCACTGCATTAGTAAACAGTGTGCATGGTCCACATCTTCAGGTTTATTTAGAGTGGGAGTGAGAGGCCAGCAGAGTTGGATGGTTTATTATTGTCAGCTGGTAGAGAGAGAAGCTCTGCCTTCAAGTGCTGCAGGAAATGTGGTAATTACGAGTTGAGCGCGCATGAACGACCAGACAAAGTTGTAAACGAGACTGGGAGAGTGAATTTTATATGAGACTCGAGCTTGGGTTGAAATTTTTCCAAGCTGTTGTCATCCTTTTATATGCTTGTGTCTTGCATGAGCTTGTATGAAAACATGCTGTGATAAAGACAACAGTTTGATTTGCTACAGAATCCATCCTCAAATCTATTCTTTATTTTCACTGTGGTAGTTTGGATTACTTTGGTTTGGATTACCTAGATGTGAGGTTTTGCTGGCAGCGATCACGTAAACCATGGCAAGAACTGACGGTAAGAATGATGTAATCTATTACTGTAACATTTGGCCTGGCAACCCAAATAAGCAGTGTTGTTGCGTGTTTCTATTTTCACTCTTTTAGCTGTCACACATTTTGTTTTTAACATATAAAGACATCAGCTGCATCCTTGACATGGATTTTCTTCATTCTGCCACTGTGCCGCTTGTTTCTCAAAGTAAAACATCAGCCACCCAACACAAAAACTTTTGTTATGGGCGCCTCTTTTGTTATTACTTCCGACCAAAGGCCCTTGGATGCGTGACAAGTCCTATTTGTGACTTCCGAGCTCGGATGTAGGAGTTTACGAGCGGCACCTGAAGGCAGCATGGCAGTGGGTGTGGAGAGTGGAATGTGAGCTGAGTGTGAACCAGACATGTCATGCGTGTTTTGGAGGTGACTCTCTACCTGTCACTTATTCGGCCCCGGCCCCTCCCACTCGCCAACTCCTGTGTTTTTTGTTTTTTTTTCCTTTAATGGCATTTCTTCTTCTTCTACTAGTTCAGTTTGGACGTTAAAAGTGTGCTTTCAAGTTGTGAGAACGTTAACAGCAGGAGGAGGAAGGTTTGGCGTCGTTTACGTTGAGATTTTAGGCGTTTGGCTGATGCTCCTGTCACTCTGACATCGAGATCAAAGACTTTCCAGGTTGAAAGGTCTTGTTCGGTGACATTCAAAGAATCAAACTTGGCCTGTTTTGTGACGTTGGACAGAATTAGACATCATAGAGGCCTCATTTGTTTACTTATGATCTAGTTAAGTCAAGACATGCCAGTGAATGCCATCATTTTAAAGCTGCAGATCTCCATCACAGGGTTTTTCCTCAGGATGTGAAGTATTCGAGATAGCTGAGGCCTATAGATGAATTTGGGTGCTACATTTTAATAAGAAATCAAGTCCTTTCAAGGCTGTCCATTCATTTTCAAAAACTTTTACGGCCGTATATTGCTCTTCTCAAAATCTTTCAAGGATTTCCAAGACCCACGTGAGCCCTGTCTTATGCATAGAGACTTACAGTGAATAAGCAAGAGATTCAGTGTCAGAAACACTTTGAATGGATGCTTGGCTAACTGGTTGGGGTGTTTGAACTTGTGGCTTTCCAGTTACAGGTCAACGCCCATAGAGTTGCAATCAAAATCATCTCAGTTTAAAGATAACCATGATGAGAAATGCAAAGTGTTCATGGCTGGTGTCCGAAGATTTCTTATTAGAATCTGGAGGCTTTAAGACTCCAAAGGCCCCACAATAACAATCAATAACCTAAAATCAGCCTACGATACATTAGACATGCCTACAGCACAATACAATTCAATACCGATCCATACAATATCAATACCACAACAATACCCAGTGTTGCTTCTTTGTCTCTTCTGTCTCCCAAGTGGCTGTATGCTGAGAATCTATGAAATGAATGAATGCTATACATATATATATTTTGGAAAAAAACAATTACCAGATTCATAAGAAGACTTTTTTTTAAAGGATTTACCAATACGCAGGATCTGATGTAACTGTCCAATGTGATATTAAACTAGGTTGAGAGCCTACACATATAGAAATTGAGGCTTGGATGTTAGAGGAAAGCGGTGGGTCAATCAATGCTTCAGTGCTCCATTGGGGTTTGTTTGTAATAAACAGAAGAAGAA
>NW_027282899.1:0-2500 GCF_046629955.1 Centroberyx affinis | reverse complement strand
GTGGAAATGTTGGAAGTGAACTCCTTGTGCATGAAACATCTGAAACTGCTGGTCTACAACTTAAAAGTTGAAGTCTAATGCAGTTTTTTTCTGCCAAAAGCACACTACCAGTCAAAAGTTTGGACACACCACATTTTTCTTTATTTTTTTTTTTACTATTTTCCACATTTTAGAATAACAGTAAAGACATCACAACTGTGAAATAACACAAATGGAATTATGCAGCGACCAAAAAAAAGTGTTAAACAAATCCAAACTATCTTATATTTTAGATTCTTTAAAGCAGCCGCCCTTTGCCTTGATGGAAAGGCAAAGGCTTTGGAAAGAAATTCATACATAGGATCAACTTCACTATTTATATTTGTCTAAGAAACAAATTTCAAGCGTTTAAGCAGAAGCCTTTAGATCAAAATGGCTTTTAGGAGAATGAAAAACATCAGGTGTGTCCAAACTTTTGACTGGTAGTGTGTTTATATAAAGAGTTTTACACTAGAACTGCAGCTCATTTGAAAACGCGGCACATTTAATAAAAGTTTAAGTTTAATGCCCTTTCTTTGCCAAATAAACAGTATAGAAAGAATTAGAATTAACAAAAGTTCAATTTGGTCAACTATATATATGATGAGTTTCAGGTTGAATGGATAAACTGTATATTGTGTTTTTTGTAGTGAAACTCTCCCATTGAATTGAGCATTGATGAGAAAACTCTGGCATTCTTTCCCTCATTCCTGAAAAAAAACAGATGCATGCTTTTCCTCCAACAACAACAGCGACTGACAATCCAAAAGCTGTGAAAGTCGGTCAGACTCACACACACACACACACGCACACACACACACACACACACACACACACACACATGTTCCAGGCCGGGATGAGGGAACTTTTTCCAGGCCGGTTTTTATAGTTTGTTCAGGAGTGGGATCCTTGACACGGTGAAGCAGAGGAGATATCTGACTCTGGATCAGATCCTGTCCTCCGCTGAGGGCCAGGATGGGGGGGAAGTTACAGCGATACTGAGGAAGAGGACGTCACTTCTGTGTGTGTGTGTGGGTGTGTGTGTGTGTGCATGCATTAGGGCTCGTTTATGTATGTGTGAGTGGGATTGTGTGTACAAGGAAGACGTGATGAAAACACATTTGCAAAAAAAACCTCAAAAAAATGCAACCAAGTATGTGTGTGTGTGTGTGTGTGTGTGTGTGTAGGCATTAGCAGTGGTGTATATGAGTGCATTTGAGTGTGTGTGCATGTGTGTTCGTGTATGTGTGTGAGGTTTGTGTGTGTGTGTGTGTGTGTAGGCATTAGCAGTGGTGTATATGAGTGCAGTGTATCTGTGCATACATGTTTCCGTGTGTGTGTGTGTGTGTGTGTGTGTTTCCACTGGAAGTTGTCAATCAGGAGGGCCTGAACTTGAGATTGTCCTCTTGCTTTCCCTCTCTCTCTCTCTCTCTCCCTCTCAGACACACACACACACACACACAAACACACACACACACACACACACTCAGCTTGCTTCCTGCCATTTGGGTCTGATCCTTAACTTCTTGTCGGATGCTGTTGACCCGGAGTTTGCTCTTAACATCCCAGCTATGTGAATGGGAACCAAACTCTCAGCTCTTTTGTGTGTTTTTTTGTGCCTTTTCCCAACTTAATTCTCTGGGAAAACCACAGTGTTCTTCTGACCCCAAAGCTGATTTTACTGGCTGATTTCACCGAGGTTTATTATAAAAAAATGTTCCCTGGTTTCAGTCTGCAAACCCGCATGATGCTCAGTCTGACAGTGGGTGGGTCTGCTGTAATATGGCAGCGACAATGGAGTCTGATATGAGAAAATGTTTCAGGTTTTGGTGTCAGTCCCTTACAGTGGTGGAAAGTAACTAAGTACATTTACTCAAGTACTGTACTTAAGTACAATTTTGAGGTACTTGTACTTTACTTGAGTATTTCCATTTTATGCTACTTTGTACTTATACTCCACTACATTTTAGACATTTACATTTGATCATCTTTATAACATAACTATAAAATAGCATTGTTATAGAATAGACTACCCAAAAGTATAGCTAAATTGTTAAGATTAGCTTCACGTTGACAACTTTAAAATGCTGCTTACATGTACATGTATGTCATTAAATCAGTATTAATATTCCAATAATTTATGAAAAATATAACTCTCTAAATGGGGACAGTTTGCATAATGAGTACGTTTTGATACTCTAAGTACATTTTGCTGCCAATACTTATGTACTTTTACTTAAGTAAGATTTTGAATGCAGGACTTTTACTTGTAATGGAGTATCTTTACATTGTTGTATTGCTACTTTTACTTAAGTAAAAGATCTCAGTACTTCTTCCGGCACTGGTCCCTCACTATCGCTTTCACTCTCTCCACCTGCACATATAACTCAGCTTCGGCATTCTGGGAAATGTAGTAAATCACTAACTACAGCAGAAGTAGACGAGGCAGGTTGAGGGAAAGTGGGTTCACCTAAAAAGTAAA